>NW_007252782.1:208124-294470 GCF_000164805.1 Carlito syrichta | reverse complement strand
CTTACAGTAAAGTTTGAAGTCTGGAAGTGTGATACCTCCTGCTTTGTTTCTTTTGATAAGGATTGTTTTGACTATTCGTGGCCATCATTAACAAAACAAACAACAACAGATGCTGATGAGGATGCGGCAAAAAAGGAACGTTTCTGCACTGCTGGTGGGGATGCAAACTAGTGCAACCTCTTTGGAAGACAGTGTGGCAATTTCTGAAAGAACTAGAAATTGACCTTCCATATGACCTAGCAATTGTCCTATTGGGAATATACCCAGAGGAACTCAAATCATTCTACAAAAAAAGATACCTCCACAGATGTTTGTTGCAGCTCTATTCACAATAGGAAAAACATGGAACCAACCATGTTGCTCATCGAAATTAGACTGGATTAAAAAAAGTGTAGTACATATACACAATGGAATATTATGTAACTAGAAAGAAGGACAAACATATGGACTTCCCAGAAACTTGGATGAATTGAGTCGATCATACTCAGAGATCTATCACAGAAACAAAGAACATATATGTTCTCACTCATAAGCGTAACTTGAACAATTACAATACGATAAGAAAGGGATTGACAGTAATGGGAAACTGTCAGGGAAGGGGGGTGGGATCAACAGTTGAGGGAAACTTCTATGGGAGGATGTGAGATACCTCATCACGGTACCTGCAAAATCAACATTTTTATACCTAATCCTGAATTGCACCCTACATCTTTATAATAAAAAAAAAAGCCAGACATGGTAGTGCTCGCCTGTAGTTACGGCTACTTGGAAGACTGAGGCAGAAGGATCGCCTGAGCGCAGCAGGTTGATGCTGGGGCAACTATGAGTGTGCCACTGCACTCTAGCCTGGGCAACGGAGTAAGACTCTAACCAAAAACTAAAAATAAAAAAACTGTTTCACCCTATATTTCTGTGAATTACCATATTTTCCTTCTACTAAGTTATTCTCTTTTTAAATCTAAGAACATAATCAGCTTGTGTTGTTTACTACAAAAAGAATGTTAACTAATAAATATGTGTCTTTTTTTCTAAAATATCATCAGTTGGATAAGGAGTTTATGATTACTCAGCTCAATATTAACTATGTCATTGATAATTGTCATGAACATACTTATCTCAATCTGCTTTTAAAAGTCACTGTAGTAATTGAGAATGAATTTGCACCAAATCTGAAGGCAAATTACCCAAAGCTTCGAAGAGGGAATTGCTGGAATGAGGGCTATGTCATAAAAAAAAGGAACCAACTTGCATTAAGTATGAAGTATGAGTTGACAATGGGCATAGAAGACAACAGGCAAATTTGGCAACTAGTGAGCAGTATAGATCAATGCCTGAAGTTTTGTGATTCTAGCTGAGCAGGTAGGAAAAATAATGTTCCATGGAGCAAACAGTATATATAGATATAAGAAAGAACAAATCTTCTTAAAGAAGCTGTGCAGGGTGAAATACTGCTTTGTTAGTGTAAAAGAAATGCTAGTTAACATTGTTTAATATCTCTTTGTCCTGCACAGATGTTAGTTCTATGCTTAATCTAATGTCTATCCCAGTGATTTTCACCACTGAGTTTTGAATAGGCCATGACATCTTCAATTATCTCAAGACACACTAAAAATTCATCAAAGAGTCTTGAAACAGAATTAAATGTCATACCTGCTAATTATAAAAATAAATGCAAGTAAGACATAGTTTATGTCATTGAATTAAACTGATGGCTTTTAAATTCTGCTTGTTCATGGAGGCTTGGAACTGCTGATTTGGGAACTGCAGGATAAGGCAAATATATCAAAAGATACAGACAGAGAAAGCTGTGCTTGTGATGGGGAGAGATTGAGAGCTGGTGACAAAAGCTGTTGAGTTGAGAACACCTTGCCACTTATTACAGTTAAGACAGCTTGCCTTGCCTTGGGTTCTTTATTTTAATGTAGGTGTCTGAGAGTGAGTGGGTGATTGAGGGAAATGGGGAGAGGTTATGTGTCTTCACAGGGCAAAATGGCAATTGAATGACTACCAAACCCATCCTCTGTGATGTTAATATATGCACTCATTGTTCCACCCTCTTTTCTAGCAATGGTAAACAACATTTGTCACTTGCAATAGACTACTATTCACTTCCAAACTGATGGTGAGCCGGTATTTGTATTTCAAATACCAAGGCTCAGGCTGCAGAAGCAGAAAATCCAGAAAAGATATATGTGGTGCGTGGAAAGAGAGAACAGGACAAGGTTCACATGTGCAATTCAGCAAATCGTTCATAAGTCTGGCCTCCATGACAGGAGATGGCCTAATGCCTCATTAATTCCCACAGAGATGACGATAATGTATAACCCCCTTTCAATCTGAAACTAAGTAATGCATTAAAAAAAAAC
Source organism: Carlito syrichta (assembly GCF_000164805.1). Classification (NCBI taxonomy): domain Eukaryota; kingdom Metazoa; phylum Chordata; class Mammalia; order Primates; family Tarsiidae; genus Carlito; species Carlito syrichta. The sequence continues at coordinate 292,104 of NW_007252782.1, read as the reverse complement.
TAATTTGCACATGTTTAATGCGTTCATTAAGCTATTAGTCTTTCAACAAGAGATTTAATAGCAAATTAACATTTATTTTAAACAAAAAAAATTATATCCCAAGAGCCCCCAGGTAATACTATTATTTTGTATTTTGAGTGCAATGGGCTATAAGAGAAAATGCTTAGTAGTAGAGTGTGGGTGAGAAGGACCATATTGTGCCTGCATTTATTACACAATTAGTCACCCTGGGGCACTATTTTCCTGGAGTAATGAATGTTTCTGTGGAACAAGAGGACTCTTGGAAATAGATATGCAAAGGTCAAAGACAAAAAAACCCAAAAATCCAAGAGAACTAACTTTGTGAACTGAATCATGATAAATTGAAATAAAAAAATATTTATTTCAGTCATAAGGTTTGTGAAACAAAAGAAATAGATTCTGGTCAAATATCAATATTTACTTAAATTGCATTTAGCTCCTATTATATGTTAGGCACTGGGCTAGATGATGTAAGAGACACATGTATTCTTTGTCTGAGTGAGGTTTCATTGAGTATCTACTATGTGACCTGTGCCATGCTGTACAAGATGACTACCTAATGGTCAGTTTTCTTGAAGAAGTTACAGATGATTGTGAAAGATAAGCATGTGAGCAAAAAACCCATGTACAATTTAGTAAATCTTAAACATAGGAACAGAAAAAGTGCTTTGAAAGCAAAGATGAAGGGAGTGCTAACTCAAATGAGAGATTTGGAGAAAGCTTTGTGTGTGAAGTGAAGTTTAAGCTGGGACATTAAGACTGGAATATATTAGGCAGGCAGAAAAGAATGGAAAGTATATATTCCACACTGAATGACAGCTTGAGAAAATGTAAACAGGAAACACATAATGCATAATGGGAAAAAAAGTAAGTTAAGACTTTGCTTTGGCTTCTATCTTAATCATAAACCGGATAACTTCAGAAGCAATATTTATTTCTCATGGTTCTGGAGTGTGAAAATTTCAAGATGAAGGTGCTGACATACTTGATGGTTGTTGAGGGTCCTCTTTCTAATTTCCATCTTCTTCCTGTGGCCTCACATAGCAGAAAGAGAACAAAAGAGCTCTGGGGAGTCTCTTTTATAAGGGCACTAATTTTATTCATGAGGACTTTACCCTCATGATCTAATTATCCTCCAGAAGTCCCAACTTATAAAACTATCACATTGGGTGTTAGAATTTCAATCTGTAAATTTTGGAGAGACACATTTAGTCTATAACAGCTATCTACTGGACATTACCCATCTTCTTCCCTCCGTGGATTACAAAGTATTTTATTATATAAGTTTGAATTTTGTTCTTCACTATAGATGCAAAGAAGACTTTACTGATTAATGTCCACAAGTAAATTCATATGGTATTCAGAAAATGGGCTTTACCAAGCAATATAACTACAGTATTATGTTCTTGTTGAGAAGACAATCTTTTTTCACTTTCTGTAGTTAACTATCTTAGGGTGAAACAAAGTCCAAAAAATTCCATTAAATAAACGTGGAGATTTTACAGCAACCTAAATAGGTATAGCTCAAGGACATTGCTTCATCTTCTTCTACTCCCAACCTCATCAAATTTCCTTCTTGTATTATCCATAGTACATCATGTGCCTTTTTAATCATAGGTGATCATACTGCATGCATTTCCCTCCCTTAAGTGCATATATGTTCAAAATAAACCTGATGCAATTTTTAAATTTTACTTTAATGAATTATATTTAAAATCTAGAGTAACATTTGCTATATTATCCAGTCTTTTAATAGCAACATGCATTATATTTTTGTTGCAATATACATACTGCTTTGGTTTGAAGATCTTTAAATTATTTCTGAGAAAAGACTCTATGCTGACTGACAAATACACAATGCTAGTTATTAATATTATTCCACGTCTGAAGGATTTTTCCCACCATGATATACTTTGCACGTTCCTGGGGTGAACTTTGATTTGTCACCTTGGGAACCAAAGAAAGAAGAAATAAATCTTGAAAGAGCTCAACATCCATCTTTTTGGAAAAGAGTAAAGAAGCAAATGAGTAAATAACATCTACATCAATATTCGATGTCTACGTGCACACCCGAACTTTGAAGAACATCTGTCTTCCTGCCACTAATGATTTTGTTCCAGATGTAATCCAAATATGTTTGCAAATGGGGAGCAGAGGGGTTAGCACAATTTACTTTTCAAGCAGTTGGTGGTTATTGTAGCTATTTCGGTTTCTTTTTAAAATATATATATATATATCAAAAGTGATATGGCACCCTACAATGATTTGTTTGAAATGACAGTAAAATAAATCTAAAATTGCCTTTGACTTTGCTCTGACGTTCATTTTCTTAAAAAGAGAGACAATATGATGTAATGGCAAGAATGTGGACTTTGGAGTCAGACAAGAATTTGAAGGCTAGCTGATCAACAGCTTTTCATGTAGTGATATGAACAGATTCTTCATTTATGCACTTTCTTGTATGACCTTGGAAAAAAAGTCATTCTTGTTAATAATAGAAAGAATAATTGTGTGTTATTTATTATATATCAGGTGTTCTCCTAAGGGCATTACATGAAATATCTTTTTTATAAACTTTATATCTGCTTTATAAATTTTGTGCTATTAATATTGCAATTTTAGGCATTGCAATCAAGACACAGTGAGTTGAAATAATCTACACAAAGACCCAGACCTAGAGTGAAAAATTCAGGTTGTCCAAAACAAATTCAGAACCTTAACTCAAAGTAGCCCCACTCTAATGTCTGTTGATTAGCACTATGTACACATGTAATTGCAGAGTGCAGCAGCTAATAAACAGCAACAATGTCAATGACAGTAAAAACATCTAACACTTGTTAAGTACTTATTGTGTTACTGCTACTGTCTTGAAAACTTACTGCTTTGAGTCTCCCTAAAATCTGAAGAGCTAGATCCTCTTACAGATAAGAAAAGAAAGGGACAAGAAATTAAGTCCTAGGTTATAAGGTTATTAAATATTAAGACATGGATTTGAATTAGATATTCTGACTCTTTTGTTGCATTCTCTCTCTCTCTCTTTTTAAATTTAGCTGTTTAAACACTTGTTGAACAAATGAGTAAGATTTCTCCTTAGTTATAATTATTCATTGCAAAAATGAGTGTGATTAATGATAGCTCCCAATTTAATCAAACATATAGATCTCAATTTTGTGAAAACAGGCATCATCATCATTGCTATTTCATGAGGACACTGAGGCTGGAAAAAGAATCAGTAGTTTCACCAAACTTACTCATTTGGGAAAGGGCAGACCACAGCCCCGAACCTAGCCTTCACAGTACAAATGCTCATCCAAAGTACGTATCGTCTTGATGAAAGTTTCTTAAGTACTGGATGTTTTGTGATCATAGACTCGTACTCTTTCCTAGACCAGATATTTACTTATTTGTTATAACAACTTGGAAATAAATATATCCTATTTAGTGTTAGGCAGTGGTAAAAGGCAGAGAGCTGAGTCACTGGGATGTTCAAAAGATTTTTAAAAGCCATTTGCAGCCTGCAACATGGAAAAAACAGGAAGAGAGACTTGACACATTGAAATTCAAATGTATCTTTCTGGCAGCAAACTATCTCTGGGTCCTGGGAAGCCTGAGTCTGGGTGAGCCGAGGAGTAATGAAGCCCTGCGTCTCATGTCATTGACTCTGGCATTTCAAGCACCACATTCATAACAGTAGACCCAAACTGCTGGGTCCCTTTCTACTTCACTAAATTGAAATAGTTCCACAGGGGAATATGGCAACAGGGATGAAAGAAAACTAACATTCCTTTTGCCACTGTAAAAAGAGAAGGTGTTGATGTTTATTCAAAAGAGGAACATCTGGAAATGGTGCTGGGACATGGTGATATTATGCCTAGTCATGCTTCAGTAAAGGCATCCAGCATCTTAAAGGGTGCAGATACAGTGATGCTATTATGGCTTTGCTCTTTTGTTTGTTTGTATTGTTGGGTTTTGGGTTTTGTTTTTCCCAGTGGAAGCAATGAGGAAATTCAAGACTAAGGAGGTTCTCCCATTCCACTTCAGTTGTTCCCTCTGTGTGGCAGCTTGTACCTTTGGTTGTTGTTAACAGAAACCCAGATGCAAATTAGCATACATTAAAAAGATTTGATGGATTCAATGTTAGAAAGTCCGAGGTTACTAGATTAGAGACAGGGGCACAAAAATACGACAAGAATTCATTATTTCTCTCCCAATCATTGTCCCTGCTTTCTCTATTTTGATTCCATTCTCTTAGAGTTTTGTTGCCCCAGGATTCCAGTATTGCTTTTGAATATCTTCTGGTGTTATCTCTTTCTTAGCTCCTGTCTAATAGATTTTTTAAAAAGACTCAGTCTGCTTTTCTGATATCTTTTTTAAAAGCCCCACAATTTACTCTTTGTCTCTGATTGATTTGACTTGAGCAACATATTTATTCTGAAACAGTTTTGGCCAGGGAAGAGTATTTGATTTCCTTAGAGTTACAGATGGACTCAACTCCAATAAAACATATAGACCAAGAGTAGAGGAAAGATGTCCTTCTTTAAATACAATCTGAGAATTTTACAAAAAGAGAGTAAATGGATGCTGGATAACAAAAGCAAATTATGTTCAATGTATCTGCTCCTCTATTAGACCTCAAGAGCATCACAACTAGTTGTTATAATATATCACAGAAATGAAAGCGCCATTGCAACTCATCTAGCCCAAAGATTGTACAGTCGTGGTTTAAAGACCAGACTTATCCAAAATGTAAGCCTTCTAAGACTTGTGGATGTTGTTTTTTAATTGTACTTTCAGTTAACTTTTTAAAATTCTAGATTTCTCAGCTTCTCCTAAGAAATTTGATGATTCAGCACCTGAGAACCAATATTCTGACCTGACAATTATTATCTGGAGATGAACATTTTCTTTATCCTTTAGACAAAGATACATGCTCCAAATCAGCATATCTCAACTATTCTACATTATCTTCAAACACAGAAGCCCAGTCTAAGTAAATAGAATGCAACATATTTGCCCTGCTTACTTTCTTGAAGCCGAAAGATGTTTTTCAGTTAAACTGATGGTAGTGGTGGGGCGGGGAGTGGTGATAGAATGAGTACTTTATGTGCATCAAGAAAGCAGAAGCAGGTATTTTCATTTGGGAGCTAATACATAGCCTTAAAATTTAGTAAACAAGCACTTGATGTATGAAATGTATTTAAATTAAGAAAAGTAGATTCATGCATTGGGACCCCAGATAAATTTCATTCATTGGAACCCCAGATAAATTTATCTGGCATTGGAACCCAGATAAATTTTATAGATGATGAGACTGAGATTATAGATGATAAAATCTTGCCAAGATGCCATGCATAAGTAGTGGAGGTGAAATATTGAGTCTGCATGTTTTCCTTCCTCCCGATTCTCACCTCCCTGCCCCCAACATCATGAACAAATTGTAGAAAATTGTGAAAATATAGAGTTAAATTTTTTGTGTGTATTTAAACCGTAAAAGTAATGCAAATTTTTGCAGAAGTAAGACTTATCTTGTAATCCCACCATTTAAAAGCAAAAAACTACTTTTCTTTTTTGTCACTCTTGAGATAATGCTCATTATTTTATATTGTAATTATGATATACATGCAAAACTATATCTTACTTTGTTAAAATGTCTTACACGCATTTCTTTGAAATGCTTAATCAATATATACTTAATCACATAAGCATTATAATATAATGTTCATCATTATTGAATATGTAGATAATAGCCCAAGAACAAATGTGCTATAATTTTTGTAACCCTTCCTCTTTTTTGAACTTTCTCTAAACTTTTCTTCATCTTCTGTTCTGTCTTCCATTCCAAACTCTCTTTTAGTCAAATTCAAAATACTTCACAGGAATTCCCCAAAGCACTTAGACAAACAGTGAGTGGGCAGCCTTGAAGATGATATAATACTAAAGATGAGGATCTTTATTTTTTGTTTTTATAGTCAAGTGGTACAAATGCAGCTTTGTTGCATGCAGAATGAAACTAGACCCCTATCTTTCACAATATGCAAAAATTAACTGAAGAGAGATGACGATCTTAATCTAGGGTTCAGAAGTTGGTGAATTAAGAAGAAAAAGTCAAAGGGAATATTTCAGTTTAGCAGTCGACAGGAAAGTATAAAGTACTCATGGCTTTTACTAGGAGTAGTTCCATAGCATGTACAGGAAACCAAACATATTAAGCGAGTTCCTGAGATTCTCATAATTGGAAGATACAGAGGAAAAATGGAGCGCAGGCATGCCCTGATCCAGGTCTCAAATGATTTGTCCAATAGCTTACTCTTACATTTGTTCTTTCTCTATACATATATCGATGCTTCTGTGTCTTTTAACAGTTTCCATTCATGGTGTCCTGGAGGATGCTACTGCCAGCTCGATTTATACTCTCCTAATACCATGGCAACCAAGAAAAGAGGCAATATTTCCAGGCAGAAAAGTCAAGGATAAGCAAGATAAGGTTTGGTACATACCTACAACCAAAATATTGATGGTCATCATCATGTTGGAGTATTCATTCTTTCTTCATTTATGCATTTGTCTGTTTCTGTTTTGCTCAGTCTCATCGTATGTCATCAATCTAAGAGTGTGCAATTAGCAGAGTATGCAATCCATTAGCAGATAAAAGGTGGATTGAAGCATGCTAGTATCTGAAAATACTAACTAACACAACAATTCAAAACTGAAATAATAAGAATGAGTTAGCATTTGAGGACTTACAGTGAAGGCAAGGATTAGAAATGGGCAAGCTACTCTATAAATGTTTATTGATTTCTTAAGGTTTTCTAAACTCAACTGTAAGATTTGAAATAATATTTAAATGAACTAAATTTCATTCTGAACCAGAAGGAATTGTTTGCTTTTGAAGGCAACAAGAGGAACAAGGTGCCACGAAATTGGATCCTTGAGGTATTAGCTGTAAGAGGTAGTGATGGGGGAATAGCTCGGATTGGGGACAGTCTGAAAAGCTTTATGGAGGAGATGAACCATGAGAGGATAAATAAGTAAATATCAAATAGTAGTGATGAGCACAATATGTGGGAAAGATGAGGAGGAGATTTCAGAATGTAATAGCGAGGAGAAGCAGGAAGTAAGTTTAGATAAGTTGAATGTATTTCAAGAGAGTCTCAAATTTGAAATCAAGGACATTGTGCTTGGTTCTTTTTTATTATGAGGTCTCTTCAAAAGATCAGACCTAAACACCTCTGAATTGTTTAGAAAAATTTTGTCTGAAGGTTAAAATACATCAGAACATATATTTTCTGATGTATTTTAATTATATATATTCATCATCAGTAAACCATAAATAGACATAAACATATAAAAAGATGGTTACTCATGCCAATTAAAACAAAGAAAGAAAAGAAAGATATCTAGCAAAAGATTCATAGGTCTAGGTTCAGCAAAGATATGGTCAACCAAGCATCCTTATGCACTTAGATTCTGAGTATAACTTTCTGAAAATAATATTAATATGATTAATGTTGTGTCCACATTACCTAAATTAGGAATCTTACTTTTTTTTTTTTTTTTTGAGTTGGAGTCTTATTCTGTCGCCCAGACTTGTGTGCAGTGGCCGCTGCCAGTCACCACAGCCTCGACCTGCTGGGCTCCGGCGATCCTTCCACCTCAGCCTTCCAAGTAGCTGGAATTACAGGCATGCGCCACCACCCCCAGCTGATTTTTTGATTTATTGTAGAGATGAGATCTCGCTGCCCAGGTGGGTCTCGAACCCGTGGGCTCAGGCAATCCATTCACCTCAGCCTCCAAAGGCACAGGATTACAGGCTGAGCCACCGAGCCTGGCTAGGAATTTTACTTTAAGAATTTATGTACCTAACCCTGAGATGTACCGTACATATTATAATAAAAATTTTAAAAAAGAATTTATATGAAATAAGCACTTAGTAGATTAATGGATGTGTATTTCAATACAACTTTAAAATGAGAAAAAAACAAAAACAGCTAATAATGTCTAAAATTGGGTGTCAATTTAATAAATGATTTGGAAATAGTTCAAAGGGATGCTACTTAAAATCAGAAAATAATATGTGTTTTTTAAAAATATGAATATAATATATTGAATTTTAAACTCAAATTTTAAAATTTAAGATAATACATGTCAAACTATGAAAAGTGAATATCCTAGTGGTTTGAAGAGGGAAATAATTTTTGTCATGCTTTATATTTGGTAATGTTATATAAATTGTTTTTGGCAAGAATTCATTTATTTACAATCCACAAAGCATGCACACATGCATGTAGCAAAAAGAAAGGAAATTATTAAAGAATAAATGAGCCAGGGAGAAACTGATAACATGACTGACTAGAAAGAAACAGTGAAAATAAATAGAAAATGGCCTGGCTGTCAAAGTCAAGCTGATATTGTGGCAATTATCTGATGAATTTGAACAGTGGAAACATTGACTTAGACAACTGAGTAAAATTCCACTTGAAAAATATGCCTGACTGATGTGTTTGGAAGATAGCCTGCATATAAATTTCTTCTACAGAGGAAATAGCATAGAAATATTTGACTATGCAATATGGGTAGGCTGAGTATTAAGAACACAGGTGATATCAAAATTTGAATTTGAAAAATATTAATTAAGCCATTAAGATTCATACCACAGAAGCATTTACCAGATATGAAAAGAGTCATTCTAGAATTTTTTAAAAATAACAAGTGCTTCTAGCAATTAAGCAGATACCAAATTTACAAAAGTTTTGCTTACCAAAAACTTGCCCTGACCACAGCAGCTGCATGAGGAGAGGCTTATCTGTTGCTCTCCCTTTGATGATGCTTAATTCGAGTTTCTGTTTGCCTGTGGCCTTCTGGATCTGGTTAGGGTGCACTGCTAACCCTGGTTGGTTCCATCAGTGCAAATAAAATTGAATGGTTGACATTTATATGATGAAAATTGATCAATGTAGACAGGCACGCTGAATAAATCAACTTTAAAAGTCATAAAATCTTGTTTTGTGTAATATTTTATATACTTGGCAAAAGCATTTTCATAGTCACAATCTTTTACAATTAGAAAAGCCTCTAACACTCATGTAATCACAGATTCTCATTTTATAACCTTATGAAACAACCTCCAAAGAGATAGAAAACCTGCCTCAGGTAACTACTACCATTAGTTGAAAATGGAGAACTAGAAAGATGTCTCTAAATCCAACTACAAAGCCTTTTTTCAATAAACAGTGTGTATCTCATTTGTTTCTTAGGGTTACAACTTCACTTTAACATAGGTGAGGCAGAAAGTGTGTTTTCTATTGGTTCCTACTAGTAACTACTAGCTACTCTATTTAAGAGTTTATTAAATCTTCCCCTGGCCAGACAGACACATAAACATATTCACACATACACTACAAAATAAAAATTTGCATCCTAAAAATCAAGTTCTCACTTTGATCTTTTCCCCTCACTTGACTTGTTATCTTTAAGACCTAACTCATTTTCACACCTGCAAAAATGATCTGTCTCTATATAGATTATCTTCAGATATTCACCTTCATCCCTGGTATCTCTTTTCAAGATTCTGTTATGTATTTATATTACTTGTAAGCTTCTTTCCAGTCCTGGAGAAATTCCTAAGTCAATATAGAAAAGGAAAATTAGATAAGAAAGAAACAAGTTGGGAAAGAGTTCTGAGGCATCTGATTTCCTGGACTTATTTGTACTTAAAACAAACAAGATCTGCCCCTGCCTCTTACGCAATTTAGATACTGAATCAATAGCACTTTAGATACTGAATCAATGCATGCTACCTTCTTTTTTAGCTAAAATTGGTGTTCTTCTACTTACACAAGTGACTGAGATAAAGTATTGTTTAATAAATACACACACACACACACACACACACACACACACACACACACACACACACACACACACCGATCTGTAGATGGATACATTTACCTATTGATCTATCTCTTATCTGTCTATCTAGCTGATTCCAACTAAATATAAAAATAGAAATACAGATATAGTATAGATATAAATAGTGAGATATTGTGTTATACAAAGGTGGGCTCAACGATAGATACATTTCATTCCACATGCCCTTTTTCAATGTAAATTTCCATTACTTATTCATGAGGTTGAGCCTGTCTCTTCACCACCTTAAATATGGGTGGGTCTTGTGATTGTTTTGACTAATAGAATATGTTGTAAATTATGCTACAGCAGTCTTAAACAGAGTCTTTAGCTGTTTAGGCAACTTCCAATTTCTGCCTCTCAAAGCTAGTCACCATGTGAAGAAGTGTGACTGCTCTGAGACTACCATGCTGCTAAGAAACCCAAGCAAATGGAGTCACCTTAAATAAGAATGATGAGATGCCATGTGAAAGAAGAGGAAGAGAGAGAAAGGAATAAGAAGAAATGGAAGAAAAGGAGGAGGAAGAGGTAAAAAGGAAAGGGGTAGGAGGGGAGGGGAAGAAAGAGGAGGAAGGGGAACGGAAGCGAAGGGGAGGGAAGGGAAGGGAAATACCGAGTATGCTGAAGTGCCAAACATGAGTTTTAAGAAGCACTTATCTTGGAATTATATCCTCCAGCCTCAGCTGTCCCCAGCAGATCCTACATGGATCAGAGAAAAGCTGCCTAAGCAAGCCTTTCTAAATTTCTGACTCACAGAATTGTGAGAAAAGCCAAATGATTACTTTACAGTACTAAGACAGTGTGTTACATAGAAATAGATAATCAGGACAAATTACGTGGACAAAGCCACTTAAGTCGGTAACTTGGGAAAATATTAAGAATATATGTGAGAAGTCTTTTCACTGGCATATGAATATGAAGCAGTGTTATAGGAGTAAAGACTGAATGAGGTTGATTCGAGCGCCTTCATGGAAAGCTAAGCGTTACTAACTTTACTGTGTATATAACCTGGATTCCTTGAATATTTTGATTATGGCAGTGGTAAACATGGCCTGAGCTGTGAGTCCAGACTGGAGAGCCTATCTCTGTTCCAAACCTGCTCTGCCATATATAAATCATCGGTCTTAGAAAAATTGCTTTGCCTCTGTGTTTCAGTGTATCCGTCTGTAAAATTGGTATAATGATATTACCTACATCATAAACTGTTATGAAGATTAAATGAGTTAATCTTTACATGGTGCTTAAGGCAGTGCCCAGCATTTAGATGCACTAAATAGATGTTGGTTAATTTTTAAAAAATGAATTTGCAGATATCTTTGGATCCATATGTAGAATCCATTTACCCAATTTCAGGTGGACAATGGTTGCGGGTAGGTTTTGGTTTTGTTTTTTTTTTTGCCGCAAAAATATAATGTAACATCAAAGTTATCATTGGAACTATTTTAATTTTTAAAAACTATTTTAAATTTGTGGCATTAAATACATTTGCATCATTGTGTACGACCATCACCACCATTCATCTACAGAATTTTTCCCAAACTGACACTTTGTACCCATTAAACAATAACTTCATCTTATCTTCTCCCCACAGCCACTGGCAAACCCTATTCTACTTTCTCTCTATGAATTTGATTACTATAGGTACTTTATACAAATGAAACCACACAGTATTTTTCCTTTCGTGCCTAGATTATTTCACATAGCATAATGTCTTCAAAGTTCATCATGGTGTAGTATGTAACAGAATCTCCTTTCTCCTTAAACCTGAATAATATTCCATTGTATGCATATATCACATTTGGTTTACACATTCATCTGTCTATAAATACTTGGGTTGCTTTCATGTTTTGTCTATTGTAAATGATGTTGCTGTGAGCATGAGTGCAGTAGTATTTTTTCAAGTGTCTGCTTGCAATTCTTTTGCATATATACTCATAAATGGAATTACTTCTTTAATGGTAATTTAAGTGGTAATTCTATCTCTAATTTTTTGAGAAAGCACCACACCATTTTCCATAACTCCTGCACCATTTTACATTCTCACCAGCAATATGCAATTTCATTGATATACAATTACAATCTCTCCACATCCTCACCAACACTTGTTATTTAATTATTTTAAAATTAATATCTATCATAATGAATGCGAAATAAACATTCACTCATTTATTCTCCCATTTAGCAAATAATAATTGGAAATCTACTATGTAAGAGACAATGCATTAGGAGCTAGCCATATAAAAGGCAGACATAGCCAGTCTGGTTGGAGAGATAGAAAAGTAATTAAGTATTAGAAAACAGTAGAATAAGTGCCAAGAGAGAATAACCCTGTGAAAGGCATGGTAGAACCATAGGAGGACACCTAATACTGACCAGAAGTTTCAGTTCAGTCATGCCACCAATTGAAATTCTTAAGGACAAATAAATGTTAGAAAATCAACTAAGGAAGGGCATCGGACATGTTCCAGTCAGAGGGCATAGCCTATGGAAGGTCCCTGAACCCTCAGAAAAGGTCATATTATCAGCTCACTGAATACTTTCTTATGGTCTGAGGGAAGAGAATAAAGAGTGTTGAGGAACAGGGCCTGGAACTTAAACTGGGGCAGGCTCTTTTCAAGCCATGTTTTATGGGTTGAATTCTCCCTCCTTCCCCCCCCCAAAAGTGATATGTTGAATGCCAAACTGCCAGGACTTCAAAATGTGACCTTATTTGGAAATAGGATTATTGATGATGTAATTTTTTATGATGAGGTCATCAGGAGTAGGGTGGGCCCTAATCTAATATGACTGGTGTCCCTATAAAAAGATGACCATCTGGGCATGGTGGCACAAGCCTGTAATCCCAGCACTTTGGGAGGCCGAGACGAGGGGATTACCTGAGCCCGCAGGTTCGAGACCAGCACAGGCAACTTGGCAAGACCTCAACTCTACAATCAATCAAAAAATTAGCTGGACATGGTAGTACAAGCCTGTAGTTCCAGCTACTTGGAAGGCTGAGACAGAAGGATTGCCTGAGCCCAGCAGGTTGAAGCTGGGGTGGCCGTCAGCTTGCCATTGCACTCCAGCGTGAGTGGCAGAGTGAGACTCCAACTCAATAAAATAAAATAAAAATAAAAATAAAAAGATGTCATTGAAGACAGAGATATACAAGGAGAATACCTTTTGAAGATGGAAGATTAAGTGACGCATAAACAAGTCATGGATCACCAAAGACTTCCAGCAAACTACTAGATAGAAAGAGGTAGAAATAGGCAAAAAAGTAGTTCCCCAAAAGATTTCAGAGGGAGTACCGCCCTATCAATACCTACAGAACTGTGAGAAAATTAATTTCTGTCATTTAAACTACTTGGTTTGTGACATTTTGTTATGGCAGCTCCAGGAAATTAGCATACATTGTTGCAAAGAGTGGGAGTAATCCTAGAAAAAATGTCGGGCAAGTGAAGAAAGGTTAGGGAGCAGAGAGAGAAACTGATAAGGCTAGCTGTGAAGCCAGAAGAGTGATTTGCATGGTGAGTATAGGGACAGTGGGCTCTGAACAGACAAACAGAATGGATGTCAGAAGTCCAGTCCAGCGAATACCAAAACTCAGACAAGATGATAACAATAACAACAAAAATAATAACAAAATAATGATGATGATGATAGATTAAGAACAAATATTTCCTGAGTGTTTGTTATTTGTCAAATACTGAGATAAAAATTTAATTCTGAAATATTTATTTTTTTAAAACACATCTATAATGTAGCTGCTATTTTAAAAATCTATTATTACATTAAAAGCAAGTTTTGAAGAAGAGAAATGTCTGAAGAAAAATAGAGATTAGATATTCAAACCAAGACTCTTACTCTAGCAGTTTTTTTCCAGAGCTTGTGCTCTGAGCCACTTGCCTCTACTAGTTCAATCAGAATGAACAGTGTGGAAGTGAGAAGATAGAACTATGAAGACATTTACATGGAATTTTTTTTAATGCTAAAAGCTTAGAAAATCAGGTAAAATAAAATGGATAGTGTCATTCACAGAAACAGGAGTGTTGAAGTTTAGAGCAGGTGCAGGCTCATGAAGAAGGAAACTGAGTCCTCTTTCGGGGACAGAAAATTGCATCATGTCCCCAAATCTGAAGGAGCTTGGTCATTTTCTCTGAGTGCTGCCCCTGTCCTGTTTCAGCAAATCCATGAATGATGTGCAGCTGTACTCCCTCCCCTGTGTTCCAGGAAAGCATCTGGAAATAAACAGCAGTTAGCCCTGCTGCGGAGACAAAGGCATTGTTTCTTTAATAACACATCTCTTTGGAAACCATCTCCAGACCTACTTCAGAAGCCCGGCTGTGATGACCCTGACATGATGAATCTTGCTCAGTTTTGCTGGAAAAAGGAGTATGTGTAATCTATGGTGAGCACCTAAAGAGAAAGAAAGATTGGATTTGAAGGTGACATTGGTGAGAGCCCCTCAGACTGGAAAAGGCAGATACTTATTTTAAAAATGAAAATGGTGGTACTAACATTTATTTAATTGTGTGTGTGTGTGTGTGTGTGTGTGTGTGTATGTGAATGTCTATAAGTATGCTGCTACCTGGAAACCCAGGAGAAGTGAAACATCACCGCAACCAATGTAATAATGAGAACACACTCTGCTTTGACACCTGCTGGTGTTTATATCACTCAGGTGGCAGTGGTGGGAAAGTAAGAGGCACCATTTATTGAGTACTGAGTATATGGTTGGCACATTGTTATCCCACTTACTGTATATGCTTCAGTTAGCTGCTACCAAAAAAATGCTGTGAAACAATCAACCACAGAACCTCAGAGGCATATAAAATAAATTGTTTTGTTCATGAATCTAGAGTCATCTGCTCAGTTCGGCTGTTGTGAGTTGATCTTGGTGGAGCTCACTCAGGAGTGGTCAGCGGTGTTTTGACCAGGTAATTCTGCAGATCTTAGGAGAATGCTCTCATATGTCTGGAGGCTTGGCTGAGATAACTTGACTGATATAGTTCTCCTCGACCTGCCTCATTCTCCAGGATATTGTTCTGAGCATCTGGAAAAGTTAAGAGAGGAAGCAAAAACACATGAGAACATTTCAGAGTCTCTTCTTGTGTCACACTTGTTGCTTCTCTGTTGACCAAAAAGTTATAGGGTCAAATCAAAAGTCAAAATGAGAAGGAACAAAAAGTTACAGAGTAAGTAGAAGCACCAAAGTGTGAAGGTATAGGGACACATTTCGTAAGATTCATTGAGGCAATCAAGCTACCACAGTATAATTTTCCTATTAATCCTTACAATAATTATATGACCATTTTGGAAATTAGAAGCTTGGAAACTATTTAGTGTCACACTTTATTTAACATCACACAGCTAAAAGACTAGAGAACTTGGATTTGAAGTAATGATAACTCTTGTCTGTGTGTCTGTCTGTCCATCTGTGTATTTGTTTGACCAATGGGAAACCAGGATCTGACAAAATAAGGGCAGAGACTTTTGAAAACAAGTGGTATCAAGCCATTGCAATGACCTGTAGCCCAAGTGTTGGTTACATCAGATAAGTTTAAATGTTATCCACACCACTCCAAGATACTTCCAGAGCACCATGTTCTTCTTCATAACACTCTTCATATTTTTACATACTTTCTTTCTGTTGTCTGTTCTCTCTTTAGAGCAAGGTTTGGCAACTTTTTCTAGATAGGACCAGAAAATATATGTTATAGGATTTATGGACTATAGAATGTCTATTGTTAGTACTCCACTTTGCCATTTTATCATAAAAGCAGAATTGACAATATGTAAATACACAAATATGTGTGTTATAATTAAACTTTATTTATAAAAACAAGTGGTGAACTGGATTTGGATCCATGGATCGTGGTTTGATGACCCCACTCTAGAGCATAAATTCCACATGGATAGGAATTCTGGAACCAGCATAGGAATGGCACACAGTAGGTAGAAAATAAATATTTAATAAATCACGAAGTAAGCCAGGCTCAGTGGCTCAGCCTGTAATCCCGCACTTTGGGAGACTGAGGTGAGTGGATTGCCTGAGCTCGCGGGTTCGAGACCCACCTGGGCAACTTAGTGAGACCTCATCTCTACAATAAATCAAAACATTTGCTGGGCGTGGTAGTGCGCACCTGTAGTTCCAGCTACTTGGAAAGCTGAGGCGGAAGGATCGCCAGAGCCCAGCAGGTGGAGGCTGCGGTGGCTGGGAGCAGTCACTGCACTCCAGTCTGGGCGAGAGTGAGACTCCAACTCAAAAAATAAAAATAAAAAATAAATCAAGAAGTATAGTCTTACAGACTGGGCCATTCTTGAACAATGAATGTTGAATATCTATGATGTAGAGATGTCAATGCTTAAATTTAAGGCTAAAACCAAATCCTTACTAGACATCAAGCTAAAGCTGTAGGATCATTACCCAGACAGCCTTACTTCAGGAATTGGAGTGGCTCTAAACCTCTAAGCAGTGTTCATCAAAAGGTAAAGATAAGGACTTCTAGGAAGAGTCAGTATCTCACATATATTTTGGCTAGCCTAGGTGTCTAAGCAGTCATATTTATTAGTTTCCTGTAACTGCCATTGAAAGAACCTATCATAAACTTGGTGGTTTAGAATAACACAAATATGTTTTTCTACAGTCTATAGATCAGAAGTCTGACATGATTTTCACTGGATTAATATCAAGACGCCAGCAAGGTAGCATTCTGAGATGAATAATCTAGAATAACATCTCTTTCTTTGCTTTTTTCCACTTTCCAGAGGCTTACCTGCATTCCTTGATTCATGGCTCTCCTTTTTATATCTTCAGAGCCAACAATGCTGCCTCTTACTGAAAATTCTTTCATAGTCACATCTTTCTCTTATCACAGTCAGAAAATATTCTCTACTTTTAAGAACCCATTTTAGATTAGACCTACCCAGATAAGAATTTGATATTTAGTCACAGGACATAATTTAAAAGATTTCTATAAATATCTCATTACTAAAGAGGTGTTAATTTCTGAAGCGGCAATGGTATTTGAATTTCCATTATTGATTGCTTACATCTTGTCATATATTACCCTTACTTTGCAGAATGTAGGGTTATAAATTATTTCATTCCTTCTCCGGAGAGCTTCCTGCCATTTTCCTTCCCCAACAAAACAAACCAGACATAGCATTATAGTACTAAAAACGTCGAATATAAGAAAGAAGAATAACTGGAATCCACAGTTTTCAAAATACAAACTCCAGCAAGTTGAATGCAGTGGTGCTAGAGGGCTGAGTCTAGGATAATTTCTGGGTCTTGGAATTTTATAGTTGCAGATTGTGAACTGCAAATAAACCCAGTGCCTATGTTGATGATTCCCTTGAGATACAAGGGTCTGGATAGAAGCGAACTAGGAAATATAGAAATAAGAACTTAGTTTACTGTATTAAATTGTCCAGAATGAGCAAAAAGTATTGAATGAGAGACCACTATATTCCTGATATATTACAGATGCTTCTGAATTTAATGCAGAAATCTGTGAGCACTGTAGGAATAAGAGAAGAAAAATGCCACTTGGAACTTAATTCCTAAGAAAGCTGATTTCTTTTTTTAACAAAGACAAACTGAACTCCTGAGTCTACATCTCAGTGTCTACCTTTATTATGACTGGTTGTTTATTATCATTACTGACCTCTGTGGGTCTTAGTTCCTTTCAACTGTGAAATGAGATTGATACTAATACTTACATCACAGTTTTGTTATAAATTAGATCATGTCTATTAAGTATTTAACATCAAATGACTGTTCAATGAATATTAGTTATTTTCATTACATGCTAATTGAAGAACACAGGGCACCAGATTAGCATAAGAGTGCATCAAATTCAGACATTCAGGTTTCTCAAGGGTAACTTGAAGGTATTTGCATTACAAAAGTAAGCCACAAAAAGAAAAGACTGAGAAAGTGGAGTGAGCACATTGATAAATAGTTCTAAGTGGAAGCAATTTCAGTCTTAGGACCCTTAGGCTGTCGTTGGGTGACTGACAAACCCCAGAGATATGGCTTCTTATAGCTACAGACATAGAGACAAATTATACTCTGGATAAGGTAGGGCTTTCTTTAACTACACTTGAAGTCAAGGTGGATCAACTTACTGTCAGAATAAAGCTCAAGCAAGTTTGATAAATATAAAGCAAAGACAAGTTTCTGTGTGTGTGTGTGCGCGCGCGCGCACGGTGCACAAATGCATGCATATATGTGTGTAAACAGTCCAAGTAAGCCAGGTTCATTCTTGGAATATAAATCCTTCACTATCTTTTCCTCCTAGTATTTATTAAGCCAGCCAGGCACTTTTCCAATTCACTTCATTCTCCATTACCCATTCATTCCATTTATTGAATCCTTGGGGGATCGCCAGAGAACATACACCACTGTGTTGATCATGCCTAAGGCTGCACAACTGTCTGTTAAAAAGTTGATAACATAAGCTCCTTTTTAGTCCATTTTGAAGTACTTCTTTTTTTCCAGTGACTTCTGGTGGCAACTGGATTGAACAAAGCACTTAGGAGAGGTATTTAGCCAACTTGTGAAATTTAAATGTGAAACAATAAAAAAAGAACAAAAAATTTAAAAAAAAACAACTATTCCTGAGCTAAAACAGTCTATTTCTGGCACACAGTCTAAAATTTTAGTAAATCAATTAACACATTTTTATTTTATTTGTAATAGTTCTGTGAATTGCATGGTGTTTTTCTCACAGATATAAAACAAACTGAAGAGAAAAATAACTCTTATTCTAGATAAAACATACTCAGTTAAACACATTTAAAATAAATAGATATGTATATAGCCTTATCTATCTAAATATTCAGAGAGTACTTTCTACTGACTTTATTTTTTTCTAAACTCCCAAGGGATCAAGAGAGCCTAAGAATTGAATCCAGGACACTGGGATTCTAATCACAATCTTGGCAGTTATTTCATTAGTTTAAGTATGTCACTGCAAGAGGAAATTATTAATGGTTCTGAATTCAGGGTAGTAAATAAATCTTTCCTAAATGTATTTGGAAATATATAGGGGTGCTTTTCCTATTGTTATGTTACTAGTGTTGCATAGGAAATTAGTACTTGGGGACCAAGAATGCTAAATTCCCTACAATGTATGAATTGTACAGTACAACCAGGAACCAATCTCCCAAATTGCCAGAGTGTTGTTCATTGAGAATCATTGGGGAAGGCAATGCAAAAGGTTATTTGGAATGCTGATATATAATCCTGTGACTTGTGCATGTACCTTCAATAAAAGGGAAGGGTAATTTCATAATATGAGACTGTAAGATACAAGAGCAAGGTCAGACTGTGAAGTCAAAAGGAAATACATATTCAGAGTACCCCCTTGAGAAAGGTGTTAATTGTATAGTACACAGAGGTCAGTCCCTCTATATTAACACTGGTAGATGTTGATTAGCACATTCAAATTTAATGGAACTATTACTGACAATGCTACTTTGAGTTTTGTTAGTTTGGTGAAATGCATGTTCAGAAATTAATGGTTAGTAGAATAGCT
Source organism: Carlito syrichta (assembly GCF_000164805.1). Lineage (NCBI taxonomy): Eukaryota > Metazoa > Chordata > Mammalia > Primates > Tarsiidae > Carlito > Carlito syrichta. Next base: position 272,650 of record NW_007252782.1, on the reverse strand, counting down.
AAGAGCGGAGGGCTATTCAAATCCTTGCAACGCACCTACTGAAACATTTCAGGGAGTCCTCTGTGACAATGACATCATGGAGGAACCAAGTGCTGTGGTCTCCATGGTGGATGGCAGTGAATTGAAAGAGTGATTTAGGGTCTGTTAAAATAAATGAAAGGAGACAGCCTGCCCTATGTGCAACAACCTCTCCACAAAGTTTAGACAAGGCAAAGATGTTTCTTTTCTCTCTGTCATTTTCTCTCTGCGGCCAGCAGATGAGTATTTCATAGTGGAATAATTCAAAGTGAAAGAACCCATGGGTAATGCAGCAACAGTCATCAAGCATTCTTTAAGCCATTTGATCTCACTGGAGCATCCACATGCCATATCTGCCCTTTTTTCAGACAAATTCCAGGCATTCAATTGGATTTAAATCTGTCTCTCCATTCTGTTTTTCTCTGTCCCTAGATCCTGATAGGATTATCTAGCATTGGGAAAAGTACCAGCATAAGTTTTAAAATGGTCCTTTTCATACTTTGCATCAGTGCTCGAGGCAGAGCCTGATTAGTCCCACATTCAGAATTTCATATCCCTTTATTCATCAAGACCTTAGAAGTTAAGGATGTTGCAGCCCAATGCCTTCTCCACAAAAGTATACTTTTAAAATAAATATCATTGACATATATTTTAACATTTAAATATGCATCCCCAAAACACATGTTATCCCCAGAACAGATCTTGCACATATTAAGTACTCAACAGACATCTTTTCAGTAAATAAAATTTCTTTAAATTTATACTTTATTTTACCAATAAGTCTCACAAGCTAAGACGCTAATCTCAAAACTTAGGTAGTAGAAAAAAATTTTAACATTTTGAACTCATGAAGAAACATTTGCCCAGATGATAAAAATCAAACATTATATCTGCTTATATTACTTAAAATATTTCAAATTGTGGATGGAAAACAATGACTCAAACTGTTACATACATTTAAATGTTATGACATATAGTCTGCTTTTGATCTATATACATTCAGTTTTCTGTTATACATTCCAGACTGGCTTATGTGGTTTATAGAAATCAAATTCTATTTGGAGTCTTGGACAAGCCATTAATGCCTTACCATACTCACAGAAAATCGCATTCAAAACCATGGACAGCACAGAATTGCTCCTTTCTGAACTGCAGCTGTTTCCTGAATTATTTTTCCCCCTACTAAAACATCCAGACACACGTTCATCTCTTAATTGCAGGAGGGGTTGTTATACGACATCTTGAATTTCAACGATCTCTGTTAAAATGAAGGAAATGCACCAAAAAGAAGGCAAGCGGAAATCTTAGGTACTTTTGTAGAATTCAAAAATTGACATCCCAGAAAGTACATAAAAATCTTTAGAGGAACACATTAGTATTATATAGATGAAAAGAAATGGGTGGGGTTATCAATGACTAACAATAGATGATAAGAGGAGGTACTCAGACAATAATCAGAGAATGAAAAAATGAGACTGACAGTGTTGTCATTGTAAATGCATCAAGGCACACTACAGGAAATACAATTTACATTTGGGGTATCAAAAACAGTTTAAAAAATTTGGTCTTAAAAATGGAAAAGGAATTCCTATTGTATTCTGATACAAAAATCATAAATAGTAGCAGAATTGTGATCACTTTTTTTAAAGAAACAAGAAGTGTAAGAAAGTCACATAGTGGAATTTTTTTGTAAATAATGCCTTAGAAATATTAATTATGAAATATTTCAGATTAGTCTGTGACAAATATATACATTTGATTACAAAAGTGTGTAATGTTCACTTACTCTAACCATTGCCTATGGATAAGGCAGTCAATTATTTTTAGACTTCTGCTAAATGTTTGTTAAATGCCCCCATATTTAGGAAATTTAATAGGTAATAAATGCTTGAAAGTGGTCAAGACATGGAATATGTCCTACAGAAACTCACAGATGCTGGAAAATGTAGACCATCATACTGGTCAAGTGTAAGGCATGCCTGTGGAAGGGGGTACATAAATACTGGTTTTCTTCTGCTTTTTGTTTGTATGCATTATGTACAAAATTCATGTTGTAGCTAGTTTCACTGAATTCAATAATCTCCATCTACACACCCAAGTGGATGTCCGTTGTCTCGATAGTTAAAGGTTACTCTTTCCATTAAAACAGAATTTCTTTCTCTTAGAATTCTGCTTTCTGCTAAGAATAATATATGTATGTTATTGTATATTTTATATATAGTATGTGTTTCTTTTAGCTATAACATCAATAAATGACAATACATTGTTAGGAAAAAAGATTATCAATTGAGGAAGAAGTTTTATTTTTAATTAAAATATGATATACTGAAAAATAATTTTAAAGTTTATTAATTTTGCAATTTCTTCTAGATAATTTGTACTATTTATGAAGCCTAAAAGTTTTAAATTCTAAATAATTGCTGGGATTTTATAGTAATAACTATAATAATAATTATAATTGTAGTAGCAAATAATACAAAATATGCTTTCATCACTATGTGAATGTATTGTACTGTGAGATTACCTTTATTTATCTCTGTTAATTTTTATTTAGTCATCATAATTCTTGAACACATTTTGTTTTATTTTTTATATGTCATAAACATGAGAACTGAGTTTTGACAGGGCTATATAATTTGCCCAAAGTCAAGCAGTCAGTAAGTTTCTCAATACATTTGGGTTACTAAAAAACAACAACAACAACAAACAACTTAGACTGGCTAATTTATAAACAATAGAAATGCATTTATCATAGTTATGAAGAATGTTAAGTTCAAGACCAAGGGTTGGCCAATATGATGTCTTGTAAGGGCTTGCTTTCTGCTTCATGATGGAGCCATGTTGCTAAGCCCTCTGGAGGAGAAGAGGTGGGCATGGCATACTCAAATGGAAGAAGAGCAAAAAGAGACAAATTTGCTCTCTCTCAAGCACTTTTATCAGTACACTAATCCTATCTATGAGGGCCTTACACTCATGGCCTATTCATATTCCAAATACTTCAGGTCTTAATATCATCACCTTTGTATTTATATTCCAACAAGCAAATTTTAAAAGAACACATACATTCAAACCATAGCAGTATGCATATGTATTTTAGGTTATTAAAGACTTCATTTATTAGATCAGTTTTAGTTTTCCTGCAAAATTAAAATCAAAGTACAAAGATATCCCATATATCTCTTACCCCTACACATATACCGCCTTCCCCATGAACAACATCACCTACTAGAGTAATTTGTTAGTGACAATTGAGGAACTGACACAGACACCATGTGCACTCAAAGTCTATAGCTTATATGAGAGTTTAATATTGATCTTATATATACTATGAATTTTGATGAGTATAATGAGATTTGCTTACCATTATAGTATCAAACAGAGTAGTTTTTCTGCCCTAAAAATTATCTGTACTTTGCCTATGCATCCCTCTCCACTATCCAACACTGGCAACCTGTTTTTTGTACAGTCTCCATAGTTTTGTATTCACCAGAGTGTCATATGTTGGAATCAAATAGGAGGTAGAACTTTCAGATTGGTTTCTTTCACTTAGTAATATGTATTTATGTTTCTTCCGTGACTTATTATGGCTTGATATTGTTCATTTATTTTTAGCACTGAACAATATTTCATTTTCTGATTGTACCACAGATATACACTCCAAAATGAAATACATAAGTAAATTTAATAAAGTATTTATATGACATATGAGAAAAACTACAAAACTTTGAGAAAAGAAATCAAAGAAGAACTAAATAAATGGAGTGATGTGTTATGTTCATGGGTAGAACAACCCAATACTATACAGATGTCAGTTCTTCTGAATTTGATCTATAGATTCAATGTATTTCTATTCAAAATTCCAGCAACTTATATTGTGTACATCAACAAACTGATGCTCAAGTTTGTGTAGAGAAGCAAATACTCAGAATAGTCAATCCAATATTAAATAAGAACAAAGTTGAAGAACAGATACTACTTGACTTTAAGTATTTCTATAAATATACTTTAATCAGGGCAATGTGGTATTTGTGAAAGAGTAGATAAATGTATCAGAGTAGCAGAAGAGAAAGCCCTAAAATAGATCCATATAATATAGTCAACTGATTGTTGACAAAGCAGCAAAGGAAATACAATGGGGCAACTATACTCTTTTCAACAAATGGCACTTAAACAACTAGACATCCCCAAGATCAACAACAAAAGAAGAGTTTTGGTTAAAGTCTAATGCTTTTCACAAAAATTATCTCAAAATGGATCATATAACTAAATGCAACATCAAAACTATAAAACTCTTAGAATATAGAGTCTAGATGAAAATCTAGATGACCCTGGATATACTAGTAACTTTTAGATACAACATCCAAAGCACAGTTGATGAAATACATAATTGAGAATCTGGATTTCATTAAAATTAAGAACTTCTGCTCTGTAAAAGATGATGTGAGGTGAATGAGAAGACAAGTCATTGCCTATAAGAAAATACTTGCAAAAGACATATCTGATAAAGGATTGCTATTCAAAGTATACAAAGAAAGCTCCCACCATCCTGAGATAGGTGCACGAGGGTGCACAAGATCGTCTGCTGCTTGCAGGAGTCTCCTGAGAAGAGTCCTCCAAATCCAGCTGATTCTCATTGCTTGACGCCTGACCCACACCATCATCTGTTACAGCAGATCAGCTGGAACCCCAGATCTGATCAGTGGAGAGAGAGGATCAGGGAGATCCAGGGATGTGTCCCATGCCTGGTGAGGAGACACTGACTGCAGCCATTTTCTCTGTCCCAGGACCAGGTAGAGACCTGCATTGTCATGCCCAGCTCTGCCCAGATCCACCCAATGTCCAACTTGGAACCTAAGGGTCAGGCAGAGATCTGCATTGCCCCACTCAGCTCTGCCCAGCTCTGCCCTTAGGTTCCAACTTGGGACCTAAGGTAATTTCACCAAACAGAGAGAGACAGAAGTCCCTCCTCCATGCTGGATCAGACACAGGACAGATCTGACTGGCAGACTTGACAGTCAGCAAGTTGGCTGAGTCCAGATCTGATCCATCCTCCTTCCAAAGTAGGCCTGGGGCATTTGACCCAAGCTGTGAGAAACCCTATTTGCCTTCCCTGAGAGTAGAGGGGAAGGACTAGAGATCAGAGCTGAAAGAATGTTGGACTTACAGGAAATGACCTCAGAGTGAGTTTGGTTCCTTGTTTTTATTTTTATATTTTGTCTGTTTTGCTCATTTTTGTAGGTTTTTTGTTTTATTTTTTTCTGTTTTTGATAACATTTTCGTACTCACTTTGTTTCTGTTATTTTATTTTACTGTTTTTTTTCCTCTGTTCTTTAGACTTCCTGTTTGTGTATGGAAAGAGTACATCAATAGACAGATTTTTGTTGGACTGTGTGTATGATTATCTGTATTTTTTTTACTCTTTTCTGTCTTTGCATCTTTTTTCATTTGTTAGTTGGTACATCTGCCTGTTTTCCTTCTTAGTCCTCTCTCTCTCCACCTTACTCTTGCCCCCCCCACTTCCATTTCCATTATTTTCCTTTTTCTTACCTCATCTTACTTCCAGGGAGCAAACATATGCCTCCACTGCATGGACATATTGTAAGGCATTGGGAAATGGGTTTCAGAGTGCTCATACACCTGTCAGTGGATACTGGGTTCTACACATAGAGTTTGAATCACAGCTCCCTCCTCAATTAAACCTCTAAATTGCAAAAAGTATAGCCTCCAACCCACAGTCCAGCTTCAGAATTTTACAAAGGCAGAGGATCCACATAAGGAAGAATAGGATACTGAGTAAACAGAAATAAAAACAACACCACCATCCTTGAGCAACAGATTAAAAAAAAAAGAGGGAAAAAAGGTGGGAGGGAGGAAAATCTACACAAATGAAAAAAAAAGTCAAAAGAAGAATATGGGTCTCAAGCCAACACCTGGGAAGTCAGACACTGAGAAAACAGACTTCAGAACGCAAACATTGAAGAGCCCCAGGATGATTGGTCACAAACTACAAACCAAAATATCAGGACATTAATATAGAGAATAAAAGGAATTGAGGAGAGATAAGAGGAAAATAAGAAGGAGTTGATAACAGAGATAACAGTAGTAAAGAATGCTGTAAGTGAAATAAATAACAAACTGATAAGCATGAAAAGCAGAATTAACCAGGCAGAAAAATCTCAGAGCTTGAGGACCAAAATATAGAACTAACCCAAACTGTCAAAAACATAGAAAAGAAGCTTAAAAGGACAGAAAAAAACCTTCAAGAGATGAGCAATTATTTCAAGAGGCCGCACCTGGGGCAGAATAAGAGACAGAGACCACCATGGAAAAACATTCCATGAAATTATCCAAGAAAACTTCCCTCATCTCATCAGTGATGTGACCATTCAAACACAAGAGATTCAGAGAACCCTGAAAGACAACAAATGAGAAGACCAACTCCTAGACACTTATTCATCTAAACAAAGTAGGTATAAAAGGAAAAATTCTAAAGACAGCAAGAGAGAAAGATCAGACTACCTACTGGGGAAGACCAATTAGAATAGCAGCAGATTTAGCTACAGAAACACTTCAGGCTAGGAGAGCTTGGAGCCCAATCTTCAAAGTTCTCAAAGATAAACAATTTCAAACAAGAATAATCTACCCAGCTAAACTAAACTTCATCAGTGAAGGAGAATTAAAATCTTTCCCAGATATTCAATTCCTAAGAAATTATGCTGCCTCTAGACCAACTCTATAAGAAACACTTAAGAAAGTATTAAACACAGAAGAAAGGGAAAAAAGAATGACAACATTCTTCACAAGAGTACAGGAAAAAGATGGAAAAAACACATGAATCAACCCAAAAATCAAAATAAAGACAATAAAATACAGGAACGGCAACAATTCTATAAGAATCTCATGGCAGGATAAGCTCTCACATTTCAATAATTAACCTGTCTGTGACGGGACAAAATTCACCACTGAAAAGACTTAAAATGGTGAAATGGATAAAATACCATGAGGCAACAATATATTGTCTCTAAGAGACTCATTTCACCAGAAAGGATGATGACAATCTCAAAGTAGAAGGATTGGAAGCAAAATTTCAGACAAATGGAACAAAAAAGAAAGCAGGAGCTGCAATCTTAATATCAGACAAAAAACCCCTTAAGTTACCAAAAATTAAAAAAGATATAGAAGGTCACTATATAATGATAAAATGTTCAATCCATCAACAAGAAATATCCATGCACCCAACATAGGAGCACCAACTTTCATACAGCACCTTCTAGGCAAACTTGAAAAAAATAATGACTCTAACACTACCACTACCATAACTGGGAACATTTAAAAAAATTTTTAGATTTTTTATTTTAAAATTGTTGGGGTACAATTCAGGGTTAGGTATACAAATATTCATTGTGCAGGTACCCTTGTTGATGAGGTGTGCCCCCCCTTCCCCAGGCAGTTTTTCACTATTGCCAATCCTGCTTCCCTGTCCCCCTCCCGGCAGTTTCCTGCTACAGTCAATCCTTTTCTTATAGTATTATGATAGTTATTCAAGGTCCACTTGTGAGTGAGAATATGTGATGTTCAGTTCTTTTTTTCTGTGAAAAATCACTCAGTATTATAGACTCTAAGTCCATACAGGTTGCTGCGAAGTTCGTAACTGTGAATATTTGTATACCTAACCCTTAACTGTATCCCACTGCTTCAAAATAAAAAATATATATTAAAAAATTTAAAAATTTAAAAAATTATAAATCAAAAAAGATACCTGCATATGTATATTTATCGCAGCATTGTTCACAATAGCAAGAACATGGAACCAACCATGCTGCCCATCAAAAGAGAACTGGATTAAAAAAAAAAGTGGTACATATACACAATGGAATATTATGCAGCTGGATACTTTAATACCCCACCTACAACCCTAGACAAAAAATCAGCAAGGATATCCCAAACCTCAATGTGATTCTTGACCAAATGGACTTAATTGATATGTACAGAACACTCCACCCAACAACCACTGAAGATACATTCTGCTCATCACCACATGAAGCATACTCTAAGATTGGTCACATCCTTGGCCATAAATCAAGCATAAACAAATTTCATAAGATTGAATTCCTGCCATGCACCTTCTTAGACCACAGTGGTCGTAAAAAAATATAAACACCAACAATGTTCCCCCAAAACCCATAAAGACATGAACACTAAACAGCATTATGCTAAGCAACTCCTGGGTCAACATGGAAATCAAAACAGAGATTAATAGATACCTAGAAACAAATGAAAATGAAGAAACATCTTACCAAACCTCTCAGATGCCTTGAAAGCAATAGCAAGAGGGGGATTAGTATCTCCACAAACACACAAGGAAAAAATGGAAAGATCAAAAGTCAACAGCCTAACAAGACACCTAAGGAACCTGGAAAAGCAAGACCACCAAAACCCTAACCTCAGCAGAAGAATCTAGATCACCAAAATAAAAGCCCAAATCTGGGACATAGAAGACAAAAAGAAAATACAAAAAATCAATGAAACAAAAAGCTGGTTCTTTGAAAGGATAAACAAGATTGATGGTCTCCTAGCCAGACTGACCAAGAAAAAGAGAGGAAAAAACCTAAATAAACACAATCAGAAACACAAAAGTTGAAGTCACAACTGACCCTGAAGAAATACAAAACATTATCAGAGACTACTATGCACACTTGTATGGAAATAAATTTGAAAACCTAAAGGAAATGGAGGATATTCTGACGTCACATATCCTCCTCAGGTTGAAACATGAAGAAATCAAGACCCTAAATAGACCAATAACAATCCAGGAAATTAACTATGTCATAAGAAAACTACATACAAAAAAGAAAGCACTGGGCCACATGATTTTCCAGTAGAATTCTACAAAACATATGAGGAACAATCCTATTGAAAGCATTCAAGATGACTGAGAAAGATGGAACTCTCCCCAAATCATTTTATGAAGCTAACATCACATTGATACCCAAGCCATGTAAAGATCCTACCAAGTAAGAGAATTACAGACCAATATCCTTGATGACCATAGATGCTAAAATTCTCAACAAGATCCTAGCAAACCAGATTCAACAACACATCTTAAAAATCATCCACCATGACCAAGTAGGCTTCATCTCCGGGATGTGGGACTGGTTCAACATTTGTAAGACCAAAAACATAATTAAATACATCAACAGATGGAAAAACAAAAGACACACAACTATATCATTAGATGCAGAACAAGCTTTTGAAAAAATCTAGCACCCCATCTTGATAAAAACCCTCAAACATTTAGGCATACATGGAACATACCTCAAAATACTAAGAGCCATCTATGAGAAACCCACAGCCAGCATACTGCTAAACAGACAGAAATTGGAACCATTTCCCCTGAACACTGGAACAAGACAGAGATGCCCACTCACACCCCTCCTGTTCAACTTAGCTTTGGAAATTCTAGCTAGAGTAATCAGAGAAGAGAAGGCAATCAGAGGTATTGAAATAGGAAATGAGGAAATCAAATTATCCCTCTTTGAAGATGATATGATTGTTAACCTTGAAAACCCAAAAGAGTCTGTCCAAAACCTCCTTGCACTAATAAAAGACTTTAGTGAAGTCTCAGGGTATATAACAAATGTGCAAAAGATGATTGCATTTCTATACACCAGCAATAAACAAAAAGAAACCAAATAAAAAGTACAATTCCTTACACAATAGCCACAAAAAATATGACATACCTTGGCAACTTCCTATCCAGAGAGGTGACTGAACTTTACAATGAAAACTACTAAATGCTGCTCAAAGAAATCAAAGATGACAAACCAAGTGGAAAAAATAGTCAATCTTCATGGACTAGGAGAATCAACATTGTTAAGATGTCCATTCTACCTAAGGCAAACTACAGATTGAAGGCAAGACCCATCAAATTACCAGCAACATTTTTCTCAGACCTAGAAACAACAATACAGGAATTCATATGAAAACATAAATGACCATGAATAGCCAAAACAATCCTCAGCAAATAAAACAAAGCAGGAAGTATCACACTCCCAGACTTTAAACTTTATTATAAAGCTACAATAATCAAAACAGCTTGGTATTGGTACAAGAACAGGCATATAGACCAATGGAATATAATTGAAATTCCAGAAGTAAAACCTCAGTTTCTCAACCAACTCATCTTCAACAATGCCTCCACCACCAACCACAGGGGAGAGAAGATCCTATTCAGTAAATGGTGCTGGGAAAACTGGCTGACCACATGCAGAAGATTGAAACAGGACCCCTACCTATCCCCATACACAAAAATCAACTCTAAATGAATCAGAGACCTAAACTTAAAATCTCAAACCATAAGAATTTTAGAAAATGCGGGAGACACTTTTACGGAAATTGGAACTGGCAACCAATTCCTCATCAAAATCCCAAGTGTCCATGCCATAAGAAATAAGATAGATAAGTGGGATCTCATCAAACTGACAAGCTTCTGAAAAGTCAAAGAAACCATCAAGAGAGCAGGGAGAGAGCCTACAAACTGGGAAAATATATTTTCCAACTCTATGTCTGACAAATGCCTAACATCTAGGATCTACAAGGAAATCAAACATGCTGAAAAGAAAAAAGCAAACATCCCCATTACATAGTGGGCAAAAGATATGAATAGATGACATTTCTCAAAAGAAGACATACAAGCAGCCAACAGATACATGAAAAAATGTTCAGCCTCACTAGCCATCAAAGAAATGCAAATTAAAACTACACTGAGATACCACTTAACTCCAGTCAGAATGGCCATCACCAATAACTCAAAAAATAACAGATACTGGAGAGGATGTGGTGAACAGGGAACACTGTTGGTGGAAGTGTAAACTAGTACAGCCTCTGTGGATAACAGTGTCGTGTTTCCTAAAAGTTCTAAAAATCGATCTTCCATATGACCCTACAGTTCCCCTACTGGGAATATACCTGGAAGAATAAAATCACTCTATAAAAAAGATACCTGCACATGCATGTTTATCACACCATTGTTCACAATAGCAAGAACATGGAACCAATCGTACTGCCCATCAAAAGAGGACTGGATTAAAAAAAATGCAGTGCATATACACAATGGAATATTATACAGTCATAAAAAAGTACAAAATCATGAACTTTGCACCAATCTGGATGGAATTAGAGTATATAATACTGAATGATCTTTCACAGAAACAAAGAACTGAGTATCACATGTTCTCACTCATAAGTGGACCTTGAACAAATATTGTAATTCTTTACGAAAAGGATTGACAGGAGCGGGAAACTGCAGGGACATGGGGGCGGGGCAGAGAGGTGGTATTGGCAGGTGGGAAACTGTCTGGGGGAGCAGGGGCACACCTCATCAACAAGGGTAACTGCACAATGAATATTTGTACTACTGACCATGAATTGTTCTCCACAATTTGAAAAAAAAAAATTAAAAAAAAAAGGGATCGGCAGTAGTGGGAAACTGCCGGGGCGGGGGCACATTTCATCAACAAGGGTACCTGCATAAGGAACATTTGTATAGCTAACCCTGAATTGCCTCCACATCTTTGAAATTAAAAATTAAAAAAAAAACGACTTCAGCTGCAAAAAAAAAGAAAGAAAAAATTATACAAAGAACTCTTAAAATTCAACAATAAAAAAAATTTAAAATATACCAAAAACCTCAACAGATGCCTCCCCCCAAAAATATACAGATAGCAAATAAGCTTATGCAAAAAAATGCTCCACAACATATTTCATCAAAGAAATAAAAAATTAAGACAGCAATTAGTTGCCATTACACATTAGAATGGTCAATAGCCAGAACATAGACAGTACCTGCTGCTGAGGATGTGGAGCAATAGGAACTCTCATTCGTTGCTGTTGGAAGTGCAAATTGAAGTTGGTTTGGTAGTTTCTCACAAAACTAGACATAGTCTTGCCATATGATCCAATAATTGTGATTTTTAGTTATTTACCCAAGAGAGCTGAAAACTTTTGTCCTACAGAAATCTGCACATGAAAGTTACAGAAACTTTATCCATAGTTGCCAAAACTTGGAAGCAACCAACTGTCCTTTAGTAGGTGAATGGGTAAAGAAACTATGGCGTGTGTGTGTATGTGTGTGTGTGTGTGTGTGTGTGTGTGTGTGTGTGTGTGTGTTTTGAGTTGGATTCTCACTACATCGCCCTGGAGTGCAATGGCTGCTCCCGGCCACCGCAGCTTCGACGTGCTGGGCTCTGACAATCCTTCCGCCTCAGCCTCCAAGTAGCTGGAACTACAGGCATGGGCTACCACACCCGGCTAATTTTTGATTTATTGTAGAGATGAGGTCTCACCAAGTTGCCCAAGAGGGTCTCGAACCCGTGGCCTCAGGCAAGACACTCGCCTCAGCCTCCCAAAGTGCGGAATTACAGGCTGAGCCACGGAGCCCAGCTCATTTTTGTGTTTTAATAAATGTTTTTGTCAAATTCTCTGACAATAATAGTTTTAAACTATAAGTTTTCTTATTTTGTCAGTATTATTATTATATTCATCATTTAAATGTATAAATGGAAGCATCATCAGGTTAAGTCAACTTACATAAGACCACATATTTATAAAATGATGAAACTGAGACTCAAACCCAGATAGTCTGGTTTCAATGCCCACAGTCTCAACCAACATTTTAAGACTTTTGGAAAAGTTGCTTTTTAAATTATTTCTTAAACTAAATCTAGCTACTGATTATTTTTTGGTCATATCCATCCTGCATATCTCTTTAATGCAAGGATCTTTGAACCACTGCTTTACCTTTATGTATAATTAATTTTTTGTCACATCAATTTCTCATTTTTAAAAGAAGTCATTTCATCACTTTCAAAACAATTTGAAATCTCAGATTGAATTGTCTTAGAATCTAAAGAATAATTTTTGCATTTTTGCCTCTCATCCAAGTTATTCTTGTCCATCATCCAAATGCAAATCCTCTCATTTACTCTTCACACTCCCCCCACACACAGACCCATGTACAGTTACACTCCTTCCCTCAGAATTTATAATCTATGCTTCCTACTTTCTGAAATTTGCTTTGACCCTAATTTCTGTGCCAGGTATAACCTTATCTTCATTATAAATGCCTCCTCTATATCAAGAACTTTGTCACAGAATGTTCCTCATCTTCTTATTTTTCTAAAACCAACTCCCCCCTGACAACATTTCTTTCTTGAAGCCTATTTATTCTTTTTCATCCATGGTCTCTCAGGGGATGTCACCATTCTCTAGTTTGTCTTTACTTTTATTACAAATATTTGTTACACTCTCTTATAAAAAAGTTCTTTGTGTTTTAAAATCTCCAACAGAACATTATAAGCCCTTTATAGTAACGTATGTAAGTAGTTGACCCATTCCTTCTCAAAATGCAGAATGTCTTTAAAACAATACTTGAATCAATTACAACTTCATAAATTTTACAGTACCAACATGGACTTTGAAATTGAGGTCCAACACCCGTTACTACTCATTAATGTTATATATTGAACATTGTTTCATTGCACACACTTTTGGAGATCTGGATTCCTGTCTTTCTCTGAACTTTGCCTTCCATCTTCAACGTAAACTAGATCATCACATAAACCACATCACAACCACATCACATAAAGCATTTCTTTATTTTCTTCACACAGCCTTCAATGTCAATTTCTTAAGCATTCCACTTTAGAGCATGCCATTATTCAACAATATCAAGGTCAAATGCTTATTGGTCTCCAATTAAATGTGAGAAAAATAATAGCACTTATTGATGCAACATGCGTGACACTGTTCTGAGTAGTTTATATCTATTAATTCTCAATACTTACCATGATTTCAATTAATTTTTCTAGTTTTTAATGAAGAAAGTAATCCCAGATTAGTTAAACTACCTGTTGAAGTTTATGCAACTATTTATAAGATAAAAACTGAAACATAAACCCAGAAAATATGATTGTTGGACCCATATTCCCAATTACATCACTATTATACAAGATTTGATTTGTAGCCCAAGGAAACTGTGGTCTAATGAGAAATTTAGATAACTAGAGATGTTTATTATGCTAGACAAATAAACAATCTAATCACTGTCCAGTGTAGTTGTAGGGTGGTATTTCTAATATAGGCTCTGAAATATAAAAGGCAATTATAAGTATTATTTATCTTTCTTTTCACATGTTTCAGAGCAACTTCACATAAGGATTATTCAGGAGAATAAAGAAACTATTGGTAACTGTTTCAACACCATTCAGTGTTGAATAGACTTGGGATATTTGAAGATTTTTGGTGTGTCTGTTTTATATCTCCATTGCTATGTGCAGAGATTTATACACACCATATCGTATCTATGCCAGACTGAAACTTCTCATCCAAGCCCCATTTGTTGAGAATTTGAAGCCCAGAGAATATTTTCTTTGATAAAATCCCAACAGCTCTTAAATCACCTATCCTCAAGAAAAGTGAAAGAGAAAGGACATTGGAGGCATGAAAGAGAAATATCATTTTGAGAGACAGAATCCCCAAGGAAATAGGGTTGTTCTGCTAAAATGAATGAATCAGCCCCTTGCGATGCTCCCTTCACAAACTCCATGTATTGTTTACTCTGTTCTTTTATTCCCTGTCCCTGGGAGGAAATTTGGTATTGTGCTCGCCTTTTAAATGATTTCAAAACTTCTATTCACTAGTGCTCTTAACTGTTCTACCTACCACTGCCTGATATGTCATTCGTAAGTATCACTTTATGCTGCCACTTTTTTTTCCCACAAAGACTCTTAAAGATCCCAGAATACATGCAAAAAACAAAAATTCTTAGCCTGATATTCAAAGCCCTGAATATCTAAAGTCTATCTATTATTACAGAATATAAATTTACCAAAGAAACCAGACTTGCTTACTCAATTTTTTTCTTCATTTTTCTTTACATTTCTAAACTAAAAAAATTACCAAAGCTTAAAGCTTCCTTCCTTCCTTCCTTCCTTCCTTCCTTCCTTCCTTCCTTCCTTCCTTCCTTCCTTCTCTCTCTCTCCTCCACCCACTCCTTCCCTTTCCTCTTTATTCCTTTCTTCCTTTTTACATCAAATCTCTTGACCATTTCCTTTTTGTTGTTTTTTTAGCTAAGTATTATTAATTAACTAATTGATTAACATATTTATTTATTTATTTTAAGTGAGAAGTCGGGACTTATTTTTAGGACAGAGAAGCTCCCTCAGTGGGAGGGAACCCGAAGGGGTTGCCCTGACCCTTTCTTAAATGTCATAAATTGATATTTTCAGTATAGGAATATAGTCTGAATTGCAGATTAATTTATACAACTGCCTTATTTATAGTTCCATTTCCATGATACTTGCTATTGCTCTAAGTTATGTTGCTTCATCTCTGAAAGAAGTTCGGCACCAGTAATGACTCCACACCCAGCCAGGACCAAGAGATTTATTAAAGCAGCTGTTACAGAGGGGATCTGTAATGGGAAAAAAGGAAAAGAGAGAAAGAGAGAGTAAGAGAGAGAAAGGAAGTGGGAGAGAGGCAGGGAGAGAGCTGCAGAGAGGGAGAGAGCAACAGAGAGAGAGAGAGAGACCAAGAGAGAGCGAGTTGTGGGGAGAGGGCTATATTTATCAGCCTGACAGGGGCCAAAAGGGGCCGTGCTATGCTCCTATTGGAGGAGCTGTATGGGAGTGGGGTGGGGCCAATGCCGTGTTATGGTCCTATTGGACGCATAACAAAGCTGGCTACTGATTGGAGGCTTGCAAGTTTGAAATTTGTGAGCGGCAAGGTTTGAAATTCGTGCATGGGGAATTGTGCTCACAGAGGCCAGGACTGAGGGCTTTTGTGGTCCGGTGTATTGGCGTCATTTTGGGAACCACCCCTCTGGTCGCTTCCTGCACTCTTCATTCCCACCTTTTCTGTTTTTTATGGGGAGGGGCATCGTTACTCTTTCTGGCTACTTCCTGCTGGTCAGAGGCATTGTGGGGGTAAGGTGGTGGAAGGGTGCAGAACCAGCCAGAGCAGGGCCCAAAGGTAGGCGCTGAAGGTGTAGATTTCCACAGGTAAGAGTTCCATGAAGGTTCCTTGTAAGTGTAGAACAGCAACTTGTTCTGGCCAGTCTTCTAATGAGCACAAGGATGGTAGTAACCAGCTGTCCTGGAGCAGGCTGTGGAGGTAGACAGAAAACCTGGAAGAGAACATATCTAAAAGAAAAGTTAAGTGATGTTTAGGGACAGCACCAGAAGAAGAAGCCAGGTGGGGCACAGGTAACATTGACAAGTGATGGTTGAGTTGAAGCTGTGAACAGGGGAATTTCTGATGGTGGGGGGAAATGAACAGTAGGATTTTGTGTGCAGGGGGTGGTAAGATTTTTTATGAATGGTACTGCCATTTTTGCTATTGTGAATAATGCTGCAATAAACATGTATGTGTAGAACTAACTGTGTTGTCCACTGAAAGAAGATTGGATAAAGAATGTGGTGTATACACATGATGGAATATTATGCCGCCATAAAGGACAAAATTATGAACCTTTTTTGTAACCTTGAGTGTTTACAGAATTTCCCTTACCTTTTTTTTTTTTTTTACAAACTTTCACTTACCATGTTCGACAAACTCATACCATTTTTTGACATGCTTAAACCTTCTATTTTTGTTCTATACTTTCTTTAACCAGTCATTCTATTATAGAACAAAAATGTACCATACAATATCCTTTCCTACACAATTATTTATCTTTTCTTTATCCTTTCTTACTAAAAACATAACTTACACCAACAACTTTCTTTACATTTTTCCTAACCTTAAAGTTTTAACCAAAGCAATAAGTTTATATGCAGTGGAAGGGCTTAGATAGGGTCCAATGTGGAACTATTAGGGAAATCCAAAGCTATACAAAAGGCACCCAAAAAGCACAGTGGTGATGGCTCAGGGTAAAGAATAATATGAGTTTTAATTTTTGTCATAATGTCCCCTTTTAATAATGGAGCTGGACATGTTGGCATAATAAGGAGAGAGTGTTGAAATATTTTATTTCCCAGAACACATGGAAGTAATGGTGTAGTGAGGGGCCTGGATATAATGCCCTGTACTCCCACAACCAAAAGGGGTGAAGGAAAGAGTAGACCAGGAAATTTAAGTAGAGCTAAGCATGTAACCCCTGTATTAATAACAAATGATATAACCCTGCCAGCTACTGATATTTCCACCCTAGGCTCAGTTGGTTTAATAGTTTGGTCCAAAGACATTGGGGCTACCAAGTTAGGGGTGAGTCAAGCTGACTGAAGCAAGCCCAAGAGATTCCCCTTTGAGATCATGTAAGATGCCTAATGTCCCTTAATTGCAGCAAGCCTCTGGGCCATGTGCTCTCCTCCAGCTAGGCGAACGAGGCAATCATGAGCCCAATGTCCATGCTGTTTGCATTTGGGACAGGGTTTTGCTGGTGGGCAGGGCTTGACAGTCTTTGGCCATATGCCTATTTTGACAGCATCAGAAGCAAACCTTGGAAGGGGGCTATGTGCCCTTTCTGCTATTGACCATTTGAGGTTGAAGATTATCAGTGGTGGCTTTTGCTGCTAAAGTGGTAGATAAAAGCTGAAGTGCTTCCTGCTTATGTTGGTGGTCCTGTATTCTTTCCTCCTTTTGGTTGTTAAAGATTTTAGAGGCCGTGTCCAATAGCTCTAATTGAGGGGTTTGTGGGCCCTTTTTTAATTTTTGGAGTTTGCGCCTAATACCCGGTGCTGACTGGGAGATAAAATATATAGCCAAAAGAGTTTGTTCCTTTATAGAGTTTAAATCAATATTAGTAAACTGCTAGGATGACTGGTGCGGCCTTGGATCGGGTTACCAGAGGGCTACACTGGTGAACAGTTGGAAGGGGAGGAAATAGGGATTGAGCTGCCAGAGTAGAGGAGGGTGGGAGCGGGGGAGCCTGAGGCTGTTGAGGCTGCCTGTAAGGGGGGGACTCATCTGCAGGGTCGAAATCTGAGATGGAGGAGGGGGTAGCGGAACTGGGACTTACAGTGTCTGCAGTGGGGGGAGGGGAGTTTTGGAGAGGAGGCTGAAGTGTGCGTAAAACAAAGGGAGAGGGAGAAGTTGTAGAAGAGGCAGCAGATACTAGCATGAGTGGAGGGTAGAGATTAGAGGGATTGCAATTGAGGCAGAGGCAAAGATGTTCACAGAGGAGAGAAAAGGACTGAACATAGGGAATCTCTACCCACCATTTTGAACACTCACAGAAATTATATAAGTAGTGAATAATATCAGGATTGAGGGACACCTGGGGGGCCACTGGTTTTGGTTGTCTAAGGGGTATGTTGGCCAATCTTGGGTGCAGAAATGAATTAGGTGTTTGGGTTTAATATCAGGGGACAGAGAAAGGATAGTGAGATTGTTTAAGAGGCATTTAAGAGGGGAATCGGCCGGCAGGGATGACGATCCTCCCATGGTGAGACAGGTAGATTAAACAGGGCGTCCACTGAAGAGTCGGCTGTCCAAAAAGTGTGGCTGTGGCAACATCTGTCGTCACAGGGGTTTGGCACAACCAGGATCCTCCTGCAGAACCGAGGGGGTCAAGGCACCTAGTGCGAGGATTTTTGAATCAGACTGAAAGTACTTGACCGGTCGGTGGGTGGGAGCGTTTTCGTGATTCCTGCCAGTTGAAGAGGGCTTACTGTGAGGCAACAAACATGGAACCTCCGAGGCTCCCTGTTACCTGACAGATACGCTGTGGGCCAGCAGACGTGGGACCCCTGGGGCCCACTGCAGCCCGGCAGCCGTGGGAAGGTGTGAGAGAGATAAGGAGGAGGAAAGAACCGTTATCTGTGACTTGGCGAGAGAAATGGAGAAAAGGAAGGCTTCAGAGTCTGCTGTGGCCCTGAAGGCCAAGGTGGGGTGTGTTTCCCCTTGACCTGGGGCCAGAGGGGTTGCCAGACAATCAACGGTCAGTTCCCCCTGGGGATCCCGGGCAAGTTTCAGGCTTCTGTGTCTGGGGAACTCACCTATCCAATGGTCACTGGTGGATGCAGGTCACGCATTCAAAACGGTGGGGAAGGTCTGGGAGGGCTGGAGCGGCCATTGGCACTGGGTCGGGGGTTCCACCTATGGGGTTAGACCCACACCAGGGCAGGAGAACACCTGATCTGAGTCACTGAACCAATGAAAGAAGTTCGGCGCCAGTAATGACTCCACACTTGGTCAGGACCAAGAGATTTATTAAAGCAGCTGTTACAGAGGGGATCTGTAATGGGAAAAAAGGAAAAGAGAGAAAGAGAGAGTAAGAGAGAGAAAGGAAGTGGGAGAGAGGCAGGGAGAGAGCTGCAGAGAGGGAGAGAGCAACAGAGAGAGAGAGAGAGATGGAGAGAAAGCGAGTTGTGGGGAAAGGGCTGTATTTATCAGCCTGACAGGGTCCGGAAGGGGCCATGCTATGCTTCTATTGGAGGAGCTGCATGGGTGTAGGGTTGGGCCAATGCCGTGTTATGGTCCTATTGGATGCATAACAAAGCTGGCTACTGATTGGAGGCTTGCAAATTTGAAATTTGCTAGTGGGAAGGTTTGAAATTCACGCACATGGGGAATTGTGCTTGCAGAGGCCGAGACCGAGGGCCTTTGTGGTCCAGTGTGTCGGCGCTATTTTGGGAGCCACCCCTCTGGTCGCTTCCTGCACTCTTCAATCTCTGCTTTGGATGTCTATTTTGTCAAGTGGAGAGATTGATCATGTCTCACACATGAAGTTGTTCTGACAATGAAACAACTAAAGTCTGTAAAATGCAAAGAAGAGAGCCTTACGTATAGTGAGTACTATGCAAATGTTACCACTATTGCTATTTTTGTGTTTAATGTTGCAGTCATATTATGTTAAACTGCAATATGTGACCATCACCAACAAAATAAACAAGTATCATTTCTTACAATCTTCCCTACTAATTTAAATAATACTCCCCACAGTAAATCTCTCTGGCCAAAACTTGAGCATTATCTTGATTTTTCATTTTCTTCACCTCTTGAATTTCATTTATCACAAATTCCTGTTTATCACAAATTCCTGTTTATCACAACTCATAAAACATATTAAGTTCATTTACTTTTCTTTTTTCCCACTTCTACTACCAGAAGAAAATCATCCTCCTTTGTCACATGGACCACTGCAATGGTTCACTAATGGTTGTATCTTCTTCCAGTTTTTCCACTTCTGTTCATGAGACAGCCAGAGTGATAATTTTAAAAATACATTTTAATGTTTTAAAATACACATGGATTATCATTGTTTCTAAAATATAAATTTATGTATTTTGTCATAATGTAGTGAATCTCTATAGTATTAAAAATCTATTTCCAATTTAATTTGATAATATTTTCTCTGAATCCCACTGGATCCTGGATTTGTCAAGCTCCCTTGTCTCCTTCTATTATTTAAAATTCTTTCCGCTATCTGAGATGTTACATGTACTTCTTTATTTGTTTGGAAACTGAGTTCATATATATATAGTACATCTGCCCAATTTGTAGTACTCAAATCTCATGCAGATTGCTACATCCTCAGGGATAATTTATCTAATCATTCTACATAAAATGGCCTCTGGTGTACTTTATCTCATCATCTCATTTATTGTTTTCAGAGCACATAGTTCAACTGTAATGATCTTGTTCATTTGTTGCTTTTCTTTTAATTTATTTCTTCCCTTCTAGACTATAAGTTCCATTAGGGCAAGGGATTGTTTTTCTTGTTCACTGACATAGCCTGATATTTGCCTTCAATGGATATTTATTAATTGAATGAATGATCCATTTACCTTTTTAAAGAATTCTTTGTGTCACTCAACTTTTAAAATATTTTTATAATGTGTAATATATTACAATTCTCCTCAGTTTTAATTTGTTGTTCACTTTTATACTTCCCCTTATAGTCTATGACTCCTGATAACACAGACTTTTAGACTATTATATTACCAATGACAAATACTTGACCTGATACACCATTCATGATGACTAAACAATACATCAGTGAATTATTAGCCTGTGCTTGTGGTACAGTATATGTTTTCATCCAATTGACATCTATTAAGCACAATATGTGTTAAGACAGTCTAAGTCTTGGAGAAACAGGAATGTTTAAGATCAGCATGGTTGGTCTACATCGTGAAGCTTATAGTTTAGGCCAGAGTTTCTCAACTATTGACATTGTTGTCATTTGGGGTTAGATACTATTGTTCTGTGAGATACTGACTTATGCATTATAGGATGTTTACTAGCAGGCTTTGCCTCTACCAACTGATACCAACAATATGCTCTCCCACACAAATTTAACAGCAAAACAGTCTCAGACATTTCCAGCTCTCTTTTTTTTTCTTTTCTTTTTTTTTTTTTTTTTTTTTTGTGTGTGTGTGAGTGGGAATCTCACTCCGTCACCCAGGCTGGAGTGCAGTGGCATGCTCATGATCACCTGAGTGTCAACCAGCTGAGCTCAGGTGATCCTTTTGCCTCAGCCTTCCAAGTAGCCAGAACTACAGGCATGCGCTACCATGCCTGGCTTATTCTTATTAATTTATTGTAGAGACAAGGTCTCACCAAGTTGCCCAGGCTGGTCTCGAGCCCCTGGACTTAGGCAATCCTTTTGCCTTAGCCTCCCAAAGTGCTGGGATTACAGACTTGAGCCACTGCGCTCAGCCCCAGTCCTCTTCTAAAGAAAAAAATTAACTCTGGCTGATGATCACTGGTCTAGTGAAAGGTATATATATTTCTCACTGTCTCTCTCTCTCTAGATATCTCTATCTCTTCCTCTCTCTACCTCTCTCTCTCTCTCTCTCGCTATCTCTGTATCTAGTATATACAATATTTGGGGTAAGCAACCAAACAAACAAAAAATAAAAACCCAGATTATCTTTTGGAGGGTGGGCCACTTATAGTTTGTGCTTTCCTCACTATGTAAGTGTTCTAGGAACCCCTCGACATCAGTGCACCATCTAGCTTTGTTGTGAGAGAGTGAATTCGGCTTCAGTGAATTTTTTTGTGGAGATTTTTTTTTAAATTTTAAATTTTAAAGATGTGGGGTACAATTCAGGGTTAGGTATACAAATGTCTATTATGCAAGTACTCTTATAGATAAGGTGTGCCTCCCACTCCCCTAGCAGATTCTTACTACTTTCTTTTTTTTTTTTTCTGAGTTGGAGTCTCACTCTGTCGCCCAGACTGGAGTGCAGTGGCCACTCCCAGTCACCACAGCCTTGATCTGCTGGGCTCCGGAGATCCTTCTGCCTCAGCCTTCCGAGTAGCCAGAATTACAGTCATGTGCTACCACGCCCGGCTGATTTTTTGATTTATTGTAGAGATGAGGTCTCGCTGCCCAGGCGGGTCTCGAACCTGCAGGCTCAGGCAATCCACTCACCTCAGCCTCCCAAAGGCGCAGGATTACAGGCTGAGCCACCGAGTCCAGCTAACTGCTTTCAATCCCACACCTCACCCCCACCCCGGGGCAGTTTTCTACTACTGACAATCCTTTTCTTGTGGTATCATGATAATTGTTCAAGGTACACCTATGAGTGAGAATATGTGATTTTCAGGTCTTTGTTTCTGTGAAAAATCACTCAGTATTATAGACACTAAGTCCATCCAAGTTGCTGTGAAGTTCATAATTTTGTCCTTCTTTATGACTACATAATATTCCATCATGTATATGTACCACATCTTTTATCCAGTCCTCTTTCGATGGGCAGTATGGTTGGTTACATATTTTTGCTATTGTGAACAATGCTGCAATAAATATGCATGTGCAGGTATCTTTTTCATAGAGTGATTTGAGTTCCTCCAGGTATATTTTCAGTAGGAGGATTGTGAGGTCATATGGAAGGTCAATTTTTAGATTTTTTTTGGAATTGCCAAACTGTTTTCCTTAGAGGTTGTACTAGTTTACATTCTTACCAACAGTATAGAAATGTTCTCTTTTCCTGCATCCTCTCCAGCATCTGTTGTTTTTTGAGTTATTGATGATGGTCATCCTAACGGAGTTAGTGGAATCTCAGTATGGTTTTAATGTGCATTTCTTTGATGACTAGTGAGGCTGAGCATTTTTTCATGTATCTGTTGGCTGCTCCTATATCTTCTTTTGAGAAGTGTATATTCATATATTTTGCCCACTTTGTAATGGAGCTGTTTCTTCTTTTCTTTTCCGCACATTTGAGTTCCTGAAAAGTTTGTTCATTTCATGATAGGAAATTTATGTGCACCTGCCCATACTATGCTGAATGTTAAGCAGCTTTTGACCCCAAATGGCATGACTGTCATGCCCAATCTTGCCCTGAATGACTGTCTTTTGTTTCCAAGGATAAAAGAAGTCCTCAAAGGGAAACGTTTTGCTGATGTGGAAGAGGTGAAACAAAAACAGCAAAAGCACTAAAAGGCATCAACACTCACAAG
This sequence comes from Carlito syrichta, assembly GCF_000164805.1. NCBI lineage: Eukaryota > Metazoa > Chordata > Mammalia > Primates > Tarsiidae > Carlito > Carlito syrichta. Next base: position 249,226 of record NW_007252782.1, on the reverse strand, counting down.
TTCAAAAACTATTTTGAGCAGTGAAAGAAGCATCTTCATAGGTGTATTTCATCAAATAGAAAGTACTTTGAAGGTGACTGAAGTTTAAATATGCAATAATAAATACAAAATTTTTAATAAATAAATTCTGATACCCCCACATATTTAAATGATATGGAAGGAAATAAAAATTGAAATGTCAGAGTATATAACTGGGGAATCTAATTTGTATTGGTGGGTACTGGCTATCAATGGAATGTAATGTTACTGATGATAAAGTGGTATTTAAGTTTTAGTTTATGGGATAAACCAGGTGTCAGAAAGAGGAGGAAAAAAAAGATTTCAGGAAGAAGGAATAATATGTGTGGAGGACCTAAAAGAGGAGGGGCTTTGAGTTATGTCAAAACTGGTACAAAGTAGCTTGGAAAAGGGCTAGGAAGCTTAGCAGGGTTGAGATCATGCAGGGTACTCTGAATCATAATGCCTTTGGAATTGTATCCTAAGATTAGTGGGAAGAAGTTAGAGTTTTAATTAGCAACAATGTTGAAGGGAGTTTCAAAATAGAATCAAATTGCTACAAGCCAATTCTGGTGACTGAACTGAAGAGAAGAAGCCTACTAGAGGAATTAAGGTGAGAAACAATGGTGATTTAGCCTGGAGACATGTTGTTGGACATAGAAAAAAGTTGATGACTAATAAAATCACCTTCTTGTATAGGCAGAGAGTTGGGTGGATTCATACATTTCTCAGTGGAAAATATCCTCTAATGGGAAGATAACTGTTGGGAATGCCACAACGATGTTTTCTTAGGACGCTTGATAGTGTATTTATTGGCTTTCTTGCTTTGTCTCTTTCACATTCATTCCAACTCCTGAGTCAGTCTTAAAGGTACTTTCTTGCAAACATCTCAGATGGTTCCTATTTTTCATGTTTCTGGAGAGGACATTCCTGCATGTCTCCTCTTCCTTTTCTCCTAGATGCTAGCATGTGTATGTGGCTCAGTGTGGAGAGTAGGGACCAGGTCAAGCTGAATGAGTTTCTCCATCCAGGGACCTGAAGTGGAAATGAACACAGGGACAATTGTGGGTTGTTCCCTTTTGCCATTCACATGAATGGTGAATTAATTAGCAATATTAGAGCAGGCTGACAGCCTTGGCAAGAGCAATGGGAGCTGAGGGAAAGCAGTCTTGCTGGGGAAGTTTCTCCTGATTTATAAAGACACCTGATTATTATGGTGGCACCCATTTGTGATTTCATGTGATTTCATTGTTAAGGGTTTGTCAGTCATCCACATCCAAACCCCTTGCTTTCAAAGATTTCTAACACAGTGTGAAAAATTCACCCCAGCACCAGACTCAGTATACAAATCAGGTTTTGTTTTTAAACATTAAAAAGTACAAAATTCTGTTATATTTGCATTCATAAAGAAGTAAAGGCAGGTTACCGAATGAGTTCATTGGCAGATTATTTGTAATGTCTTTTCTTGTTTGTTTTTAATTATAGATCACATCATGTCTTAACTGAAATGGACAATAAAGATCTTTTCAGTCCTCTTGTAAAAAAAAAGGTGGGTACAGTGGTGCTTGTGACTGGGATCCAAGGAAGTGAATGCATTCATTCATCTTCACTTTCATCCAACAATCATTTATTGAACAATAATTCAATAAATGTATTATTGGTCACTGGGCCACGAGAGAGGCAAATAGAAAAAAGAATAAGGCAAAGGTGTTCTCTTGGACTATCTTAAAATTTGGGGGGACAGACATTTAATCATTAAATTTTGTATAAGAAAAAACAGTAACATGTATATAGTATTGTGAATGTACCAGGAATAAAAGTTATACTGATATAACATCTATGAAGAAAGAGAGAAAACATTAAGAGAGGTGTGAAGAAAGAAAAGAAAAGAAAAATGGTTTCCTGTTATCTCAGTGAAAAAAAGAGAAAGAGCCGGGCTCGGTGGCTCAGCCTGTAATTCCGCGCTTTAGGAGGCTGAGGTGAGTGGATTGCCTGAGCCCACGGGTTTGAGACCTGCCTGGGCAACTTGGCGAGACCTCATCTCTACAATAAATCAAAAAATTAGCCGGGCGTGGTAGCGCATGCCTGTAGTTCCAGCTACTGGAAGGCTGAGGTGGAAGGACCGCCGGAGCCCAGCAGGTCGAGGCTGCAGTGGCCGGGAGCGGCCACTGCACTCCAGTCTGGGTGACAGAGTGAGACTCCAACTCAAAAAAAAAAAATGATGAAAAAAAGAAAGGTAGAAGGAATCTATCTATCTATCTATCTATCTATCATCTATCTATCTATCTATTTCTTTTTTTGTAGTAAGAACATTTAGGATCTATATTTAAGATCTAAGACTAATTCATTTCTATCTGTATGTCATTGCACCCCAAATAATAAAAGTGAGGACTGATTTGAATTTTTAGCCTTTTTTTGATAACTTTTTCCTTGCTGTTCTAGACCAGAAATAATGAGGAAATTAAAAGGGACTGGAAATTTAGAACCAAATTCAGAACTCCATTGCTCTCTCCAAAAAGCAGAGGTCAGATTGTTTTTATTTTTGCTTCATGTATCTTCTTATGTGTAACCCTACCAGCTTCTAGAAAGAGGGAAAGTACTGTTGCTCTTATTATTTGAACTTGGCTTGCAATCTAGGAAAATTGATTTTTTGTCCATGAGCTTTGCCCTGCCACCCTTGGTTTACCTTGTCAAAATGCCTCCTATTACAATCCCAAAGAAGACAAAATATTGTAGGAAAACTGCGGGCATACTGTGGAGCTCCTACATCTCAACTTAGAAATGGAGGTTGAACTGAGCATGCTAAAGTATCTGAGACAGTGGAGAAGGTTAGACATGTTGCAACTTTTAATATTAATCAAATTTTTGCTAGTTGGCAGGCACTGTATTCATCATTATAGGCATTATATTGTCCAATGCTCTTAAATTTGTTATCCTAATCATATACCTAAGAAGACTGACACTTACAAAGATCAAATTTTCTGCAGGTCTTACACCTGTCTTATAGTAGATAATTCAAATTACCTGTTTGACCACAACATCATTATTTTTTTCCATTTTCTTTGTTATAATTTAAAATTTAGTATCATTATATATTTTAAAGAAAATTAAGCATTTTTAGCCTTTCTTATAATGGCTTCCCTTTTTCCTAGAACAATATTTTCCAAAAGTGTGTTTTTAGAACATTTCTGGAAAAGGCTATTACTAAACAATCTGTTTGAGGTTAGAGTAGAGTTTTGAAAAGGTGTCTGTGATCTTCCAAAAATTAAAGCATGATGGGGTAAAAAAAATCACATTTTTAAACTGCAGATAACCTTAGAACTTTTTAAAATTTTTATGTGAACTAAATATCTATAAAAAAAAAAGCGGAGGTTAAGAATTTAAAATATAGTATTAGCAAACATATTTGACCACAGAATCCTCAATTTTTAAATTGTTTTCTTATGTGCTTATGACATTTGTTTGCTGTGGAACACATTTTGGGACAGACTGGCAGAAAGGATAAACTTCACATTTAATAATTAATCCAGTTTATAACAACCACTCTTTCCTCAAACTTCTGATTCTGCCATTTACCTTCCTTTATTCTTTCCTACAAACAAAAACACACATCTATGTAGCCCTTCCTCTTTTATTCCCAATCTCCCCAACACAGACACACATAGGACCTCTGAATTCCTTGAAACCACTGGTCTGTTTTTCATGCCTTCATGTTTTCACAGGCCACCCTCTTCCTAAACTGCCATTTCAATCTCCTATTACTACCTCTGTGCCAAGTGTATGTTCAACTTTCTGTGATTTTTTTGCTCAATTGTTATCTTCTCTTGAATACACTTCTGAGAAATTTTGATGTGATCTTATGCCATCTTTTTGTGCATTTTTAATATTTTGGTAAAACATCAGTGAAGTCCAAATTCTGATAAGAATTAATGGCTTTGATTGTTGCCTGAACTCTTTGTGAAATCTTGGTCCAGATCCCACATAAATTCTGGGAAGTAATTTCTACATACAAAAGCAGTATAGTATTAAAAGTGCTAAGGATGCAAATGAAGTCTAATTAGATTATCATTATCATTTTCTCACTGCCATCAAACACAGGACACTTTTTAGAATAACCCTATAACCTGTTAATATGATCATAACTGACCTATCTCCCTAATCTAATCCTATCTGTATAACCTTGTCCCAGTCTAATGCTATCCTAGACATTATATCACTAAACTAATTCCATCTTTATAACCCACTGGCCCATTAATATACTTCTAATCATTCCTTTATAAAACATAGCCCACCCAAACAGCCCTATAACCTTTCTAATGGATTCAGAACCAGCCAATTACCAAACTTGATCTCATCTGCATAGTCCCCATCACCTTTTAATGAGCTCTAACTGGCCCTGCAAGTTTCAGCATTAACAAAAACTATTTCATTCAATTTGTAGCTTTTATTTGATTTTTAAAACATCAAACACTGTATCATTTTTTAAAAGTCAATTTTTTTCCAACTTATTCAATTACCTTTATTCTTGCTTGAGAAAATTGTCAGATTTCTCAACATTTGAGTTTATTATCTTTTTTAAAGTATTTGACAGAAGTTGTAAAAACATGCATATATTTTCAGCCTCCACCACCACATTTATATTTTCCATTGGGTTTAATGGAGACTTTCTATATGTGACCACGGACAGGACCTGATTAATTTATTTCAGTGAATATTTATAAGAAATCTACATTTGGGCTGTGCACAGACTTATGAACATTTTCATATAGAGTTATATAGATCAGAGCATTCTATGAGAGATATTTTTTCCATTGTCATCATAACAAACTAGATGGAGCTAGGAAGAAAGAGGAGGAGAAAGGAAAGGAGAAAGAATAAAAGAAACCTACATACTTATAAGGTAGATGGCAAGTTAGCATGTTTATTAATAATTATTTTTCTGCAATTTCGTTAAAGTTATAGATCTTCATTTATGGGATGAGAGTTGACATGTGGTCCTTTTGTATATGTATTTATTTGACAAACACTTACTGAGTGCTTGTTGTCTGCTGCCATAATAAAATACCATGTACTGGGTGGCTTTAACAACAGACATTTATTTCTCACAGTTCTGGAGGTTGAGAAGTCCAAAATCAGTATCCCAACAGAATCAATTCTTCAGTAAGGGCCTTCTTCCTGTTTTGTAGATTGCTGTCTTTTTGCTATGACCTCACATGATGGAAAGAGAGAGCACTGGTCATTACTTCTCCTTAAGAGGACACTAATACCATGTGGACTCCACCCTCATTACTTTATCTAAACCTAATTATCTCCCAAAGGCCCCACCTCCAAATACCATCACATCCAGAGTTGTGATATGATATTCAGGGCTTCTACATATAAATTTTGAAAGGAGACAAGCATTCAGACCATAATACCCACCTTATGGTGATGTGGCTCTGTGAATTTGGAGTAGATAATTTATATTAATCTAAATCCTGTGGCACATTGGAGTTATATATGTATAAATTTAAACATTTGTTTACTTGATTATACACATATTGTCATGTATTAACATACATATATAAAATTCAGCTAGGTAAAAAATATTTACCAAAGATTATTTGCCAACCAGCATACCTAATGCCCTGCAAAGAATGTATTATTATTCTCATTTGTTTTTAGTTGAGAGAAGTAATGCTCAAAGAACTCAAGAAATTTGCTCCAAGACCTTACAAATAGCTGAGACAGGATTGTTGCAATACTTGTCTCTCAGAATTAAAAGCTCAAGTTCTTTTTCTCACACCACACAGCCTATCAAGCAGAGTCATTTCAGAAACATTACTGTATCTATTCCAAATTCCTTATACTATAAGTGAAGAATGAAGGGAAGATAAAGTAAATGATTTTTTCAGACTTCATATCTACATCTGTACGTTATTCACAGAAAGATGGTTTATCTGGAGAAGTTTGCCTTTGTAAGCACAACATTTTGTCATTTCGGACTGGCTCTGTTCATGAACACAAGAAGAGAGAAGGAATACCCTTTCACTCAATCTCAACAAATGGCCCTGCAGGCATTAATTCACTGAGGCATAGGACCTCTGGGAAAAGACTGCATTGTTTATCATGATGGCTTAGCAACATTATGTTTACAGATATGAAGTACCACATATCAAAATTAGCATTTGTGCAAATGATCACACAATTGTATCAGGCCTGCTGTGTCCCCTTAATAGGCCCATCTTTCAGTTATGAACAGATCAATCAATGTTCTTCTAAAATCTCATTTTTTCCATTACTTTGACAGCAAAGAGAGTATTTTTTTCTTTTCAGGCCCATCAACATGAGATGGTTATTGAATCTACAACAGATAAAATAGACATTTTGAGTTTTTACTTTATGATTTAAAAGTAGAACACCTTTGAAATGTTCGTAAATAAGAATAAAAACATCCATATTTAAGACTTTGCCTCTCTGAGTACATCTGATTAGTCTAATTCTACCTTCCATTGTTCAAGGAATAATAAGATGTTAAGCATTTCAACTTGAAGAGAATTTAGAAATCAGGCTCTCCTTTATCCCTACTTCATCTATCTGCTCTGTGAAATCTTCAACAAGTTTTCACACAGGTTGTGGAAATGAGGTAATGATTACATTCTTCAAATATTTGCAGTACTTCTTGATGGAAAAGTGGTTGTATTTATTTCTATAGGCACAGAAGATAAACCAACTTGAGGCAGATATCTCGGTGGGGAGCTCACCATCTCACAAAACAGTGCCTTTCTCAGGCAGCTATCCTTTTGAATCAAAATTGGTCTTCTCAATCTTCAATCAGCTAGTTTATCTTCTGTGCCTACAGAAATAAATACAATCACTTTTCCATCAAGAAGTACTGCACATATTTAAAGTTGTAACCCTTACCTCATTTCCAACACATATTAGGCAACCTTAATGGTATTTCCGCAGCCTCGACCTGCTGGGCTCTGGCGATCCTTCCGCCTCAGCCTTCCAAGTAGCCGGAATTACAGGCATGCGCTACCACGCCCGGCTGATTTTTTGATTTATTGTAGAGATGAGGTCTCGCTGCCCAGGCGGGTCTCGAAGACCTGTACTTTCAACACATGACTCAATACCATGGCATGGCTCCCTAATATTTATTTAACCAAAATCAAACAAATTACCAAAACCCCTGTGCATATGAATTAGCTTATACATATGGAGAGTCTAGAAGATCTAATCAACTGCCTACTGCCACCATGCTGTAACAGATGCTATCAGGCAATGCTCTATTGGGGCTGGAACAATGCAGTAATTGATATTACTAGAGAGAGCAATTGTGCCACTTTTAACTTTTTCTCTAATCTTTTGTTTTTAATTTGAAGTAATTTCAAACTTATACAAAAGTTGCAACAATTGTACAAAGACCCTTTTATTTTCCCTGAAGCATTTGGGAATGAGTTGTGGATATGATGTTCCATCATTCCTGAACACTTTAGTGTATAAGTTTTACAAACATCTACATTTTCCAACATAACCACAACACCATTTTCAAAAAATGAGAATTAACATAGATACATTACTAGCAGCAAATTCTGTATTTCTTTCTAATATTCAATTTCCTAGCAATGTCTTTTATAGAAAGAGGGTTCAATTCAAGATTATGTGTTCAAGTTAATTGCGGTATTTCTTTAGAATTCTTCAATCAGAAAGGGTTCCTTGGCCTTTACTTATCTTTAATGACTCTGACATTTTTTTGACTATCATAGACCAATTATTTTGTAGACTGTCACTTAATTTGAATTTGTTTAATATTTCGTTATGATCAGATTTAGATTAGGGATTCTTGACAAAAATGTAAAAAAGATGTCCTGTGTTCATTTCATCGTATCCTATCAAGTGGTACATAATTTCATTTTGTTCCACTACTAGTGATCCTGACTTTGATCACCTAATTTGACTTGTGTCTATCAATTTTCTCCACTGTAAAGTTATTTTGTAATTAAAAAGTATTATGCGGAGAGTTATTTTGAGACTAGCAAATATTCAATTCACTATCAAACTTCCACCCACTAATTTCAGTATCCATTGATGATAGTTGGAGAAGTGTATTATTACCATGGATGCCAAATGGGACTTTCCTATGATCATTCATCTTTTCCCACACTTAATAGTTGGCACTTACTTGTCCTTATTTATTTACTAACTTATATAAGAATGGACTCCTGAGTGCCTATTTTATTCAATTGGTTATAATCCATTACCATAATTATTTGATTTGATGCCAAGCTATCTCAGTGGGAGGTCCTCCAAGCTGCTTTCTATGTCTTTTTGTTTGCCTGCATTGTTCTTTTCACTTACATATTTTCTGGTATATTGACATGTATCTGTCTTAGCTGGTACTTTTGCTCCCACATCATTGAAACCAGCCTTTTCTTCAGGGGTCCTTGCTTCTTTTTAGTGAAAAAAACTATTTAAAGACAAAGATTTAAATCTTAGATGTGTTCATTGCTATGGAGTCTCCTGGGGCCTCCCAATAGGCAGACACAGGATATGCATTTATAAAAAAAGAACTTACACACCCATGTGTACTGACACCAGATTTTCTCCCCCACACTCCCTTCTCATCCATTCAGGGTGTAATGTCCCTCTCAGATATTGACCTCTTTTCCTGAAGAATGTGAAGTTTTCTCTACCCATCTACTGGCTTTTGTACTAGATAAGTTAGGAAAGAATGAAATAAGAGAGAAGGAAGGAATTTAATGCTGACGGGAAGGAAAGAAGGAAGAAAGAAAGGAAGAAAAAAAGAAGGAAGGAAGGAAGGAAGGTTCTTTTAGTCAAGTTAAATTTTATTAAAATTTATTCATGAAACTAAGGCATCTTGAAGCATTTCTGACACAATAAAAACAGTACTGAATTATTCAATATTCACACAGTGAACATGAAAGTTTTTAAGCAGCAATTAATACAGTTGTATCGATCTTTTGCCTGCCATTATGCTGGTTCGTCTTAATATTGGGGGGATAAATTAGTTATCTCCATGACCTCTGATTCTTCTGAAACTTGTCAGAGAAATATTCAGGTTGCCAAAGACATTTTTAAAATATGTCATTGCAAACTGCTCATATATGTAAAGTGTTTTTCTTATAAGGGAAGACTTTGATGCAATTGTAGCTATTTCAAATTTATCATGAACCCTTTACTTTCTAAGAATACAACTAAATACTGTATTATCAGTTTTATATAGGTACAAAAATTTTAGAATACAAATTTTACTGAAATATATTCCTACATTAGGTTCTGCACCAAGAAACACACATTTCCAAATAGTGGATGAGAACCTATTGTACAACTCTTCAACACTTATGTTTCATTAAGGGTGCAAGGCAGCTCTCTATATGCTCTAAGTCTCACACCCCATACTAGGAGACAATTGAGGAGAGTTTCTCTCCTCACTTTAAGTCAAGACATGGGATTTTAGGGAAGTAATTTGAAGACCTTATTGAATAGTTCTTTAGTAATCTAGTGACTGAGTCATAACTGGGAATTGCAGAAGTCAGGAACCTCGATAAAGTAGCCCATGTTCTCAGAGCAGAAAGCTGTGGTTTGGGAAATAACCACCCTTCCTTAGTTGTTTAAAGCAAAGAATATATGGCTTTCCCCATATACCAGCTGTGGTCCATGAAATGGAAAGCACTGATTTGTAGCTGTCTAGCAGGGTTGCATGGAGGGAACTAGGACCACAATATAGATGAAGGCTGTGGACTGAGTCAGAAAAGATAATCTAGAAATGCAGCATGAAAACTTCAGGTGACATACTCAGAGTTGGGCATGTTAGTATCAAAAGAAGTTATGAACGATGTGGTGAGCATTAAATATCTGTCATGCACAAAGAACGATGAAGCTAGTTCACCAACCAGCATTCGGAGTAAATTTTAAATTTGTTTCCTGTCCTGTTCTCCTGAATGCTTGCTCCAAACATGAAATTTTTAGAAGCCAAGAGAAAGGAAAAAGAGAAGACACTATCTACCTACCCTCCTGCTCCTATAGGTTGCTAGACTGAAGCAGATTTAGAGGAGAGAATCTTTAACTTCACATCAAGATCCAAGTTCTGTTCCACTGATCAGAATGTATCAATATTAAGCTGAGGTAGAGTTATAACTTAGTTACCTTAGATGGTAACCAGAGTAGATAAGATGACTGTGTGAGAGCAGAGAAGTAAGTAATTTCTTAGAATGGATTAGAGGTTGCTTTATTAGTAAATCTCATAAGACATACTTGTTAAATGTAAGACTATATATATTATATCATTTAATCCTCACAGAAACATCTCAGTTTTATTGATGAAGCAAATGACGTACAGAAAGGCAAAATAATTTCTATTCAGAGCCATATAGTTCTTTAGTGGCATAATAAGAATTTGAATTTAAGTTTTACTGGTACTTGAGCCCAAGCTCTTATCTATTTTGAACTACTCTTTATGAATTTGTGTCATCTGCACACAGGTAAATATGATTTGATGATTTCATCCATTGTTTGAATTAGTACTTGATACCCAAGTCTTTAGGAATGGAAAAAAATTCTCTTCCTGTAGACATAAAGCAAAAATCTTTTATAAACCTCACTTAATAAGGAGATGCTCAACTACTTAGAAAATCTATAATCTTTCCTAAGCAGTGAAATATTTATTATACTAACTATATATAAGTATACTGATTATACTCTACTAAATATATGTAACTATACTAGCATTCAGTTGAGTTAATATTCTGTTTTGTTTGTTTGTTTGTTTTTGAGTTGAAGTCTCACTCCGTTTCCCAGGCTGGAATGCAGTGGCACGTTCACGGCCACCAAAGCCTCTGCATGCTGGTCTCAGATGATCCTTCTGCTTCAGTCTTCCAAGTAGCTGGCACTGCATGTGTGCATCACTACACCCAGCTAATTTTTTTTTTACTTTTTGTAGAGATGAGGTCTCATCATGTTGCCCAGGCTGGTCTCGAATCCTTGGGCTCTGGCATTCCTCTCACCTCCGCCTCCCAAAGTGCTTGGATTATAGGTGTAAGCCACTGTGCCCGGCTTAATACTCCGTTTTTAAAAACTTGAGATCCTTTTTAAAAATGCATCATTGAAATCCATAAGCTGGGCTCGGTCGCTCAGCCTGTAATTCCACGCCTTTTGGAGACTGAGGTGAATGAATTGCCTGAGCCCGCGGGTTCAAGACCCGCCTGGGCAGGCGAGACCTCATCTCTACAATAAATCAAAAAATTAGCCGGGAGTGGTAGCACGCGCCCGTAATTCCGGCTACTCGGAAGGCTGAGGCGGAAGGATCACCGGAGCCCAGCAGGTCGAGGTTGCGGTGGCCGGGAGCGGCCACTGCACTCCAGTCTGGGTGACAGAGTGAGACTCCAACTCAAAAAAAAAGAAAAAGAAATCCATAGGCACCACCTCCTGTCCCTTCTCAATAAATCAGTAAAATTCAATTATATAAACAAGCAACAACAGTAAAATACAACTTATCATTTATCCTCTACTCTACTAAATTGGAATTTTCAGTTGCTTGTACTCTCTGTTTAATTTTTACTTCCACATGTCCTTTCTTCCTTCCTTCCCTTCTTTCTTCCTTCCTTCTTTCCTTCCTTTTTCTGCCTTCCTAATGTATCCACCTTTATTTTCCCCAAATCCTTCCCTATGCCATGGAAATATATTATAGTCAGAAAAAATTCTATCTCCCACTTTAGAAAATGATGTAATGATTATTGCCCTACTAGAAAATGCTTATAAAGGACCTAAGTGCCTGGCATATGGCAGAATTGCCAAAAAACTTGTTTCTACTTTTATAATAAAAGACTTTGTAGATGTCAAATGTTGTAATGTATGTACAAGTCTGGTATACAATAGTTATTCAAAAAATTGCAGCCCCCACATATGTATATTCATGTCCTTTACTATATCATCTGCACGTCTATGCCAAGATTGCATTTCCATTCTCTATAAAGCTTACTTTGGTAAGTCCTGTTCCTATGACTCGGTCTCTCTCCTGTTGTCTCCTTCCATATTCTTTTATCAGTACTTCATTATTTTTTCAAAATAGACTTTATTTTGTATTGTATTATTCTAAAGTTTTTCAAGAGACCTTATAGAACCATTATATTGAAGCCTGTCAACAATTTAGGACCTCAGTCCAAAAGAATTAAAAAAAAAAAAAAATTTCTCCAAATTACACTAAGTTAAAGGCAAAACAGCTGCTCTAATTCATCATTAGTTTTTAATGACTTTATTGAGAGCTCCACAAAGACTATAGTCATCCTATATTCTTTTACTATCTTTCTTTCATGAAGCTACCAGTAGCAGTAGAATTATCAAGTAGACACTCAATGCATTCTTGCTGCATTAAATTTTACTGATTTTACATACAGGAGGGGTTGTTGAATGTGGCTGTGCACAAAATTCACCTGGGACTTTGTTAAAATACATAGAATCTTGTCTCTATCTCCAAAGATTCTGACTCTTAGGTCTAGAGTGAGTCCTGAGAATCTGTATTTTTAACAGATGCCTCAAGTGAGTTGATCTTAATGGTCCAAGAAGTAAGAAGTAGTGCTTGAGAACCACTGACTAGGATATATACCCTATTCTGGAGTATTTCCAGGGGGAAAAAGTCCACAATTTTGCTTAGTAACATGTTTGGTGTCTAATAGACCTTATAGTTAAAGAAAAGAAATGTTCTTCATAATGATGTAACTTAATTCTCACGACTGTAATTTCCTCTCTACTAACCCGGGTAGAAATGGGTAACAGCTGGTCTTTTAATAACCCTTGAAAATTATTAAGTTACTCATTTACCTTATCTTCTTTCAGTTAAATAGTACCAGTCTTTTTAGGATGTCCTACAGGCCTTGTTTCCCAAATTCTTCCTTCTCTCAGAGTTGTCTAAGTTTCTAAGTAAGACTAACAGGCTATAGCTGTGCTGTTTTATATAAGATGTAATGAAAAGCTACTTAAAATTTTTGAGAAGTCCCATATAAGTGGTAAAAGTGGATTTGAGAGAAATATTCATATATGTCTTATTCACATACATCTCTATAGTTTTTTTTTATGTTTCTAAGTAGATAGGCAGTATAATATCAGGTATAGAACTTTTAGTCTCACAGGACTAGGGCTCTATGCCAATACACTGACGAGATACGTACATGAAGACAAGTTATTTTCCCGTTTATATTATTTATTTCCTTATACAAAAGATAATCTATGCCTGAGTCCAGGGGTTCAAGACCAGCCTGAGCAACTTGGCAAGACTTTGTCTCTACAATAAATAAAAAATTAGCCGGGCATAGTGGCGCATGCCTGTAGTTCCAGCTACTTGGAAGGCTGAGGTGAAAGGATCACCTGAGCCCAGCAGGTCAATGCTGCAATAGCTGTAATTGTGCCACTGCAATCCAGTCTGAGTAACAGAGTGAAACTCTGACTCAAGAATAAAATAAAATAAGAAAATAACAAGTATTGGCAAAGATGTGGAGAAATTGGAACTCTTGTGTACTATTGACAGGAACCTAAAATGGTACAGATGCTGATAAAAACATTATGTCACTTCCTCAAAAAAATAAAACAACATTAGCATATAATCTAGCAATTCCACTAAATAAGAAAAAAAGAAGTGCAATCTACTTCAATTCTAGAAGTCATTATAAAGTTCTAATACAGGGCTACATAGGGAACTTTAAAAAGTATGGCGATCAGCCGGGCTCGGTGGCTCAGCCTGTAATGACGCGCCTTTGGGAGGCTGAGGTGAGTGGATTGCCTGAGCCCGTGGGTTCGGGACCCGCCTGGGCAACGAGACCTCATCTCTACAATAAATCAAAAAAGCAGCCAGACATGGTAGCGCGCGCCTGTAATTCCGGCTACTTGGAAGCCTGAGGCGGAAGTATTGCTGGAGCCCAGCGGGTCGAGGCTGCAGTGGCCGGGAGCGGCCACTGCACTCCAGTCTGGCGACAGAGTGAGACTCCAACTCAAACAAACAAACAAACAAACAAAAAAACCAAAAAGTATGACGATCAGCCTATATATAGACTTCAGGGTTAAACACACAAGAGGCTGATTAAATGGAAAATCAGGAAAACATTATTAGCTTGGGGTAAAAACTGCAAGATTACTCAACAACATCCAGTGTCTGAGACACAATTAGGACAAAACAGCAGACAGATTCATGGCTAGTTGAGCCAAACATCAAATGGAAGTTTTCTTCTTCCAACAAACGAACCCATGATTTTCTTGGAAGGCAGATGCTTCTCTGAACTCTTGTAACTGTGTCTTCCCACCCTGGACCTGATTTTTCAGCAGGATCTTTCTCATAATGCACCAGCTGTTCTATCACTCCTGCTGTGGTATCTCCATTGCAGTCCAGCCAAAGTCATTCAATTGTGTACCATAATGATTACACATGGGTTCATAGCATACCAATACCAATTGTCAAAGAAAAATTGAATATAGAGTGTCAGCTGTAGGAGACAAACTGACTCAGTAGCAGCATCAACAACTATCCAGGTCAGTTGTTTTTCAATAATAGCTATAATTTTCTGAGCATTACTAATAACTGATTAACCCAGGTGATGATGATGCCAGGCTCTATTTTAAATAATGTAGTGTATTAGTTCATTTAACTCATATAATACTGTGTGTTGAAGATCATAATTATTTAATCTTACTCTTTAAGAAACTGAGGTAGAAAGAGGTAAAATAATTTGACTGAGATCCCACAACCTCAGAAGCAGACCACTGGAAATCCAAACCAATGCTCTTGAACACCCAGTATTAATTTGCACTGCTATAACAAAGTACCATAGACTGGATAGCTTGTAAACAACAAAAATTTATTCCTCTCAGTTTTGGAAGCTGGACTACTGAGATCACTGTGCCAGCACAGTCAGGTTCTGGTGAGGGCTTCCTCTGGGTTGTACATGACTGTCTTCTCATTGTATCCTCACATGGAGGAAAGAAGGCACAGTCCGTTGTAACCATACTATGCAAATTTAAGGCTGGAAATGGAACAATAAATGACATTTTCATCCTGTTCAGGGAAGCCTTCATGGTAACTTTATTACTAGAGATTGAAGTCTTAACTTGTTGACTTAGCATGTAAGATTTTGAGAGCTCTAGATCCAAATTTTTTTCAGTCTTACTTCCTAACAGTGTATTTCTGACAGTATTTCTCATCATCACATCTATATTTAAAGACAAGCAAAGCAGTCTCCTGTTTTCTGCTCTGCTCCAAGTTTTCCCACCTCCCAACCTTTTGCTTTCACTAGTCTATCTGCCTATAACAGTCTTTACAAGATTAGCATGGACAAATTCTAACCTTTTCTTAATAAACAATTTCAGCATTCTTGCTTCATTTCCTAATCTAAACAAGCAAACATTATTTTTGAACTCTTATTTTATTTACTCCCAGAATTTTCTGTCTTATAATGTTATGTGGTATCTTATCACTCATAAAAATAAGTAATTTTGACTACATGTACAGGGTGCTAAAGACAATGTCACATGCTTTCCTCACCCTCATGTTAGTCATGTGGTGTTGACATTATCATTTTCATTTTGTGAGGTGGAGTTAAGATTTTCATAAGGAACACAAGATCATGACACCAGAGTCTACTTCTAGATATTTTTAAAAGTAAAACTTGTGTTATCAACAACCACACTGTACAACTTCCTTATTGTCTGTAAGTTATTAAAAACAATATCTGTAAATTGTTCGTATTTGATTGTCTATGCATTGCAAGACAGGAAGCATGCATTTTTCTTTCTTTTCATTTTACTCCTTTGCAGATTGATTTAAATTAAATTCTGTCTTAGAGCATGGGCTTTTGTGAAGCTGTATACTCACTCCAAATACAATACAACCTGAGTTTTTCTTTGCCTTTGTTCATCATTGATGAGTGTTTGCTTGTTCTTCTAGTTACATTAAACTCTTTTATTCACCCTTGCTTTAAACTAGCTCCCACATTATTGCTGCTGAACTGACAATCCCTCATTTCAACTGTTTGACAGTTTATATGCCCTGCCTGCTGTCATTTGTATTTACTAATGGACCCTCTCTCTTACAGAAACTCTTTGCGATAAAGAAAGATAATGAAGAAGTTACTTGATCTCAGATATGCTGCCGGTGGTGACCATGGCCTATGACTTTGGGCCTCTCTGCCGTCTATGCCCAAGTAAACAGAGCAGGGCATGGAAAAAATGGAGGAATAGAGAGAGTGGAGGAGAACTTCTAGGAGAGAGAAGGCTGATGATGCGGAGCAGAAGGAGAACAACTTTTTTTTAAGTCTGCTTCTATGGCTCAGGCATTTTACATGGGTGATCCTGGTTAATGCTTAAAAATAATGCTACATGGTTAGTTCTATTGATTTTTTCTTAAATTAAAAAACCAAGGATCAAGTGAGTGGTTCAAAGAAACAAAGATAGAAGTAAGAGAAACTGTGTGTCATATTGATTTAAATCCGTGAAAATGGGAATTGTCCAAGAATGGATTTGAATCCAGGCTTCTGCTGAAGAATTAGGTGACTTTAATCAAAGTGTGTATGTGAAGGGCAAATTTTTAATATTAATTTCCAAGCGTGTAAAATGAAAATAATAATAATATCAATTTTGGTGATTTACTATGGGAATCAAATAAGATAATGGACATAAAGTTTTTAGCCCAGTTTCAGACATAAAACAACTGTAAATGATAAGCATTATAAATAAGTATTCATATTTTTATTTCTATTAGCAGTACAGTTAATGATGGATTCAACATTCAAGTGTGAGCCCAATTTTCTCTGAATTCCACATTATTTCCATACTACCACAAAGACTCAATAAGTCAGAAAATAAAATAAGTAAGAAAGAAAGAACAAGAATAAGATATTGAACAGTTCTCTTCATTCCTTTTTTTTTTTTTTTTTTTTTTTTTTTTGAATTGGAGTCTCACTCTGTCACCTAAACTGGAGTGCAGTGGCCGCTCCCGGCCACCGCAGCCTCGACCTGCTGGGCTCCGGCAATCCTTCCACCTCAGCCTTCCAAGTAGCTGGAACTATAGGCGCGCGCTACCACACCCGGCTAATTTTTGATTTATTGTAGAGATGAGGTCTCGCCAATTTACCCATGCGGGTCTCGAACCCGCGGGCTCAGGTAATCCACTCACCTCAGCCTCCCAAAGGCTCTCTTCATTCTTAAAACAGACTTTATTATGCCAATTATGATATAGAGAAACCCCCTCTGGTCCAGATTACTTTCAAAATATCAGAGACTAGCAAACTTAGTCATAATCCATCTTTCTGGATGGTACTTTATTGCCATGCTCAAGCTGATATCTTTATATTCATATTGCAGTTTTATAGTAAAAGTAACTCAATCAATACATGAAGCATATTTGTTGTGCTGATAAAGTGGCAGATACAACATATTTGAAGCAAAATACAACATATTTAATGAAATAAATGAAGCACTTTAGTCATACTACTCTGAAATCATAGATTGCTCTAGTTTTATATTCTCCATATAAAACTGTTTTTAAAAATCTAATCCTTTGAAAATGAAAGAATGTAACACACTTACAAAATACAATTCTGAAAGCCTGGATATCTCTATTCTTGTTTTAACTCAGCCTTGTACTGTATGGCCTAGATCAAATTGCTCAATCTTTCCGTTGGTGTTTTCAAAACTTTAGAAAAGGGGGGGAAAGCTCTTATATTTATGTTCACCTGAGATAATATGTATAAAGTGTTTTGTATAGCCCTAGTTTATATATTTGATTAATACAAGTTCTCTTTCATTTCTTCTTGTTTATAAACACAACCAGGTTTATTAGTCAAGCATGGTCTTAGTTTGTAAAAGGTAAAGGTATGATCAGTAATTAATTACTAGGCATGTTGCTATCATTGATTCCTGGAAATTTTCACTATAGTTACAAATCCCACCTTCTTAAAAAATGCACATGGGCATATGCTCACAAAATCAGGCCTGAATTTCAGTAGAAGCATGTAATCCCTGCAACCCATCTGTGGATGGTCCCACATGAATAAAATTCAGTTTCTGTCTATTTTTCTAGTCTAGATAGCCACCATCTGCCTAATGTGGCAATTATTCTACAATAAGTGTGCCAGCCTCTTTATCTGACATAAGCTTTATAAAGAGCTGGAACTTTATGAAACTTTGGAAGAGAGTGGCTGTGGTTTTACTAAGACAGAAGAAAGAAATGAGACAGGAGAGCCTTAGTGGTGTAGGCATGAGGAGCCGCAGCACTGTAGAGAGCTCTCTGCATCACCCTGGCTAATGGCAGAGTTCTGTAACCCCACTAGTGACTAACTGGACCAAGTGCTGTCTCAAGCAGCCAAATGTACTATTCTCGGCCCTCTAACTAGACATTTCCACTGAACATCGCCATTCCATACCATATACTGTCCTGGAACTGGAAGACTCTGAACCTCACTTCATGCCTTTCTCTGACTATGATGAATTCCAGGATCTTCATGACCTCCCAAAGAAGATGATTTTACACATGAGGCAGAATTCATCTAACAATCTATGAATTGTTAGAGTGACTGGCAGAGTTGGTGGTTAAAACAAAAAATGCAAATTTTCTTCTAAGTCTTTTTCTGAAGATTTGCCCAAAACAATGTTTCACCTATTTGTGTATTGCTTCATAACTCTCATTAGATTTTACGACCCTTATTCCTTCACACAACCACCTCCCCTGCCTTCTAACTGTATACTCCTAGTATGATGCAAAAGCTTTGGGGTATAGTTGCTACAAAATGAATGATGAATTAATAAAGCAATGAATGAAAAACTGAATGGATAAATAGATAATGTTTGCACATATACCTGATACTTAGATTATGAAAAATTTTTAGTGTATATTCTTTCCTCAGGGAAGCCTACCTCAACCATGTCATGCAGCAATTAAGATTATAATTATATTTTTGGACGTAATTATTTATTTTATCTTTTCTATAAACTACACAAAGACAGTGACCTTGTCTTTTTGTTAAGAGTGGGGTTTACTCCTGGACCAAGCATAGTAACTTGATCAAATTTAATCTTTCATATATATTAGTAGAAAACATGAGTCAATCACTTCTCCTTCCTTTCTTCCCTATCTTCTTATTTTCCCCTTTATTTTTTTGTTTTATGCTTGTTATTCTACTTTTTCAGGTTCTCATTCTTACTCACGTTTTGTTTTTCTTCTTCTTTCATGGAAAAACATTACGTACAATATATATTCTTTCATCTTTTCTATAAATTAAAAAGATTACACTTAATGAAGAAGATGATGATAATGTTAATAGTAATCACGTGTTTAGGATGTACTATTTGCCAGACACTATTGTAAGTATTTTGCCTTAATTAATTCAGTAATTACCCAAATCTTATAAAGTTGGTGCTACCCAAATCCCTAATTTGCAGAAAAGGAAACTGAGACCTAGAGAGATTAACTTGCTACCTTGGATTTTGGAATCAGTAGTGTCAGAGATGGCTGCAAACCAGGGTTTAACTTCCATATCCAAGATATTTAACCATTAAGAAACATTGCCTCTTCAAAGCCTTATTAACCTTAAATAATGCATTTTAGGTATCTTTGGAGCACTTTGAATTTAAGGATGAAATAGAATCAGAAGGTTTTAAAATTTTCTTTGTTTCTCTTTCACAAGTTTCTTAGGAATTCACTTCACATTATTAATCTGAAAATAGATCTGACGGGATGAACCTCTGAACCGGTCTGGCCTCCCCTGCTGTCACAGGCAAACTGACAGCCTCCATGGCTCTTGATTTGGGGAATTATGGGAGAATCTTGAACTTGTCAGGATGCTTGACCAGGCCCTCATCCAGTGGGTAAATGACAACAGCAACATTTCTGTCTATATTTGATGTATTGTCTGGGAGCAGCCAAATATCATAGCCCTTTACAGAATATTTGTAACCAATGTCCCATTAAAAAGCTTATGTTGTGAAGGAAAGTGGTCATGAGGTCAGAAAAAAGCATTGTCTGAGAGTCAGCATATCTGAGTTACCAATCTTTCCGTAGGATCCCTAGCTATATGTGGTGTGGGGCAAGCCACTTAACATTTCCAGACCTCCATTTTTCTAGTTATTATCTAAAAGGATTTGGCTAGTACATCTTTCAAGGCCACATTTAGCTATAAAATTCTCTGAAATTCATTTAAAACAACACATAAAAGAAGAAAAGTCAAATAACAAATTGGCAGTTCAGGCAATTTAACCTCAAGGTAGACAACTGCAACTCTGGAACTTAAATCAGAGTCTATATAAAACTATCTTTGCCCCCTTTCCAAAGGATATTCCTACTGAGTATTAGAATATAGAAAAGAGTAGTAAGTGATGGCTTATGAAGAACAGTAAAACAAATGAAAATCTGCTGTGAAGAAGGTAAATCAGGTATTGGGAGGTGGTGAAGATCTGTAGGAAGTGAGCATTAAAGTAAGAACAATGAAGAAGAAAAATAGGCCTGATGTGATCTGGAGATACAGTCAGAGACTTTTTGTTGAGAGCAGGTAGTGACATAAGCAGAACTTACTCAGGCTGAGGCTAGAAGTGTTGTTAAATTTGACTTTTCGTAAGAGTCCACCCAAACAACAGAGGGGATTTATGACCACATAAAGTGGAAATTGGAAGGAAATTATTCTTTGTTTGATTCAGTAGCTCAGGGATTTCTCTAAGCTAGTAGCTTTCTTCCATTTCTTTGCTTTACCTTCTATTGTGTCAACTTTAGCTTCATTATAAGACTGGCTTCAATCCTGGGGTCAAAATTATTAAATTGCTTCTCATACTACATTGCCCAGAAAGTGCTAGTGGGTTGGTTTTAGAAAGTTCACCAAAAAAATCAAGAAACTATCTCTATAAAATCCTTAGAATACTCCTGCTTGACTCATTGACTCAACTTTAGTCACACACTCATTGGTAAATCTATACAACTGACAATGGGCTTGAGGTCCTCTAATTGTCTTAATCCTCTGTCATCCAAATTAATCACTATAGCAATGGAGGTAGGGGTTCTCTACTGGATTAGATACATTTTGAGTAGTACGATAGCTGGGGTACTTAATCTCCCTTAAACTTGTGCTCTGCAGTGGAGGAGGAAAAACATAGATACTAGAAGGCATGAACCATAGGCATACTATGAAAAGATGAAACAAAACAAAAACACATACTGAGAAGACAGAACAGCACAGTTTACCTTGAGAACCAACTCTAATTGACTAGAGTACAATAGGGACTGAAAAAGGAAGCTTGATTGACTTTGCAGAAAATTATAGTAAAAAGAAGGGACACCTGTTGTCTGATTTCTAAGGTCCAGTTTATTTGGAATTATGAAGAGATAAAGCATTGTTAGGTAGCCTGCATTTAGTCTTATATCTGTACCTTAAAGTATTACTCAAAGTCGGGTTCACTAAATCAAATTTTTAATCCTGTATTTTTTGTTTGTAGATTCATCAAGATGAATGAAAAAAAGATACTTAACATGACAAATGAAGTGAGAGTGAACTAAATTTGATGGATAAAGTCTTTATTACATTTGGGAAATAGCAATATTAAAGAATAGGCAGCTTAGAAGAAAGTATACAACCCAAGATCACCTTGGTCTTCTCTCCTGGTAATTATTATCTGGTCATCTGTAAAAAATCATAAGTAGATGAAGATATCTACTCATCTAGCTTTCTAGGCTATCTAGTCCCATAAATGGGATGATACACTGGATAAGAGGGACATGCAAGTTGGAAAATCACTGTGTACAAATACTGAATGTAATAAATATGTGTCTAGTATTAACTGATGCATCCTTTTCTATAAAAATCTAGAAAATGTAGACATACATTTTATTTACAATAAATGTGAAATCTATCTGAGAAGTGGGTAGAAGTGTGCTGTATCAATCAAGGTCCAACCAGGAAAATAGACACTATTCTGAGAATAAATATAGTGCAGATAATTTTTTACACCAGTGATGAGAAACCAACAAGGGAGAGTGAAGCACCCTGATATTATCACCGTTGAAATGTACAACCATCCTTAAGCTTTAGAGGGAAAGAAAAGAAGTGATATTATCAGTTCCTGGTCCAGGAAAGGGAAAAAGCAATGTTACCAGTTCCTGGGCCAGGATCTCATGGAATTGTAGGAAGCTTGTCCAGTTAGACTAAACAAAGGAATAAAGGAGAACCATTCGCTAGTATTGACACCACCCAAGGTGGAGGTGGAGGTGGGCACTGAGGGGGAAATACTCTGGTTTCTCCTTTCCTCTCATCCTCCAATACCATTGGTTGAATATATCTGTATATCAGTTCATATGGAATCCTGGACCATGCATTCCTTACATAGGGTTATATCCCATAGAGCAGAGGTATAGAGGTGCAAAGAATGGGTCTCAGGAGAAACAGGGAGGACTGGTGCAAGAACTATGATAACAGCTATGATTTGTTACTTACTATGTGTTAAGTACTGTGTTAATTACTTTGCATCCTGTTTTGTCTCATCATCACAACAGACTCATGAGGTAAGTTCCATTATCACTTCTATTTTTTTCAATGAGGAAGTTGATTTTGAGCAATTAAAGAACTTCTTCAAATTATACCGTTTGTGAGAGGTTGAGCCAAGACTCAAATACATGTCAAGCCCAAGTTCTCCACCCCAGGTTGATAAGACATTGACTATTATAGTAAGCAGGCTATAAGATGTGTCATAAAGTGCCCAAGTTCTTCAGGCAGTTGACAAGAGCTCTCACTGGGTGTATCTAAGAAGAAATCAGGGCAGCTGAGGCATTGGAGTTATTATTTCAAAGATAAGAGCATAAAAAATAACTTTAGCCAAAGGTGACATGGTGATGATGAGAGTGGGAATGGGGTTGCTGGAGATGCTAGTGCAGATGAGAGGATCAGTAAAGGAATGAACAATGACAAGAAAATGTATGGTTATTTAAATGGAAGTGTTGTGTTTATATGTGTGATCTAGTTTAAATGTTGGGCAGAATAACATCCAAAGTATAATATAGAAACTGAAGTTAGAGTGCTTCAATTTAGACTAAGGAAAAAAATGCATATATTTTATAATCATTGCTAATGTTTGCCTAATCTATAAAACTCTTCTAAATCTATTATTTCCCAGTCAACCTTTGAGGTAGTTCACACTATTTTTGCAAGTGACGTCAAAGGTTCAAGGAAAGTAAGCAACTTGCCAACTATAAGTATTATATGAGTGTTCAGAACTAGTACCCATGCTATTTAACTCTTCATCTTAGAGTTCTTCGTATGTAATCAATCAGTCTGAATTTCTGAATACAATATGTTGATTTTTCAAGCCACAGAGACTAATTTTAGGTAACTTCAAGTGAAGTAAACTTTATAGTAAGCATTAAAAAAGATTCATATTTTCTTGAGGAAAAGATGCAACTGAGATTTAGCATACTACTGAACTCAGGTGTAGGAAACCATCTTAATTCCATCTTGATCTGTTTTGGTTTTGTCTTCTCACAGACCAAAAACTTTCTTTACTTTTCCAATCTACTCAGAAAGAAAGAGAACGATGTCTATTTCATCATAAAAGCTAGGTTTAGAGTTCTAATAACTCCACATTCTTCTTTCCCTTTCCCCCCGCACCCATGCATGCGTGTGTGTGTGTGTGTGTGTGTGTGTGTGTGTGTGTGTGTGTGTGTGTGTGTGTCTGTCTGTCTCTGTCTCTCTTTTGGAGAAATTAGAAACTAAGGCTGCATCATAGTTTTGAGCAGGCACCTCTGTTCCTCTGTTTAATCTAGTCAGCATTTAGAAATATTTGCATAAGTTCACATGATTCAAAAGAGCTGGCAGGAATTCCCACTGTAAGTGAGGAGAGAGGGAGCGAGGTCACCAAAGAAGAACATTACTCCAAATGGTATTTATCACGGTCCAAGTGTTAGTATAAGAATTTCTCTACTGTCATATGGAGGAAAAGGCCACTCTTCCATTTCTTAGCAAAGACCCAAGACTGGCGCAGGAGAGAAGCAGGACAGCCAATTGTTCCAATTACCTGTAGGACAAACCCATGCCTCCTCCCCCTGAGCAAGACTCTTCAAACAGAGCAAAGTGAGGAAGTGTCTCAGGTCTCTCCCTTAGTTCATATCCAATGTGATGACTTTAAATCTTCCAGTCTTTTGCTCAGACATGAGAAAGACTATCCCATGAAGAGGATTAAGAAGACTCATTTACAGATTGTGACTTCATTCGGAGACCTAAGAGCCTGGCTCTCTGGGATGCATCACTATTTAACAAACTTAGAATGGGATCAATCTTTTAGAATAAAAATGTCCATTACATAGGTAGAGTTAACAAATCACCTGTATTGCCCTGATCTCATTTGATTCTCAAAGCAGTGTTTTATCATAAGAAGGATAGAAAAGGCTGTTTGTTTCTCTGTTTTACACATGAGAATATTGAGGTTTATAGATGCTTACAGCAGCAAGAGGTAGTTTGGAACCCTTTTGATAAGATGCCAGGTCTCTTTATTCCCAATACAATGCTCTTTTTTATTATAACACAGTTTTTGCCTTATAAGATCACTGTTCCATTTCCTCCCTTCTTTAAATTATATTAACCGTCTCTCTTTGGGTTTTTTTTTTATCACTTTAAATGTCATTTTTTCTTCTAGAACATAGAATTATTTGCTATAATTGAGTCTCTTTGTTTACCATGTTCTCCCTTTCAT
The DNA here is from genome assembly GCF_000164805.1 of Carlito syrichta. Taxonomy (NCBI): domain Eukaryota; kingdom Metazoa; phylum Chordata; class Mammalia; order Primates; family Tarsiidae; genus Carlito; species Carlito syrichta. The sequence continues at coordinate 224,527 of NW_007252782.1, read as the reverse complement.
TACTCAGTGTTTCATTTAGAGACATGTAGTCAGTATTGAACAGGTATCTACTTTTCAACATGTAAGAAGCAACACATTCGATGAAACCACAATTTAAAGAGACAATCAGAATAAAATATACACTAGAGACAGAAACCCCTCATTAGATTATTTTGATTCCTCGTCAGAGTATTGTTACCAAAATTCTTTGTTCCTCATTATTCCATCTTAGTTCCTAATTTTATCTCTGTATAAATATTTTCCAGTTGAGATCTGAAGGAGTGGCACCCATATATATTTTCAAAATTTCATGACTTGACATTGGAGAGAAACTTTTCTAATTCACTGTCAAACAACTCTATTATTATTTCCCAGCTTGAAGAAGGTGGATCTTCTTTATAACTCTCTTTATACATGCATGTTTTTGAAATTTGTGTTTTGTGATCTAAGAAAGGACAGGAGTGGTGAGGTCAGTTTTCCAAAAGGTATACTAATATCCAGATAGTAAACACACAAAGCAGAAATGAAGGTTCTGTTGATATCTGTATTAACTAGAATAGAGTTTTGAATTCTGAACATATAACTTTCCAGTCAGAAACAATTGCAGAGATCCCTTGTCATCATGCCAGCAAGGAAACTGAGGTGCAATACAGCAAGGGGACTGGTTGAGCGTCACCTGTGGATTAGCAACTTCAGCATCCCAGGTCAGCAGGGTATGCAGTAAACCTTGCTGTCTCCCTTTTGTTTACAGATTTTTGCCCCACTGTATTGAAATGAAGCATTCAAGAGGACTCAGTGAAATTATCTTTGAAAATTTTCAACTGGGTTGCACCCTCCTAATACCACGGCTAAAAGCATGGGGTGGGTGTAAAGAACATTTCCAAAGGGCAGGCTGTGGGGGTGGTAGAGTTGGGAGTGGAAAGGAGAGAGATGAAAAAAAAAAAAAAAAGATTTTTGTAGCCGGGCTCAGTGGCTCAGCCTGTAATCCCGTGCTTTGGGAGGCTGAGGTGACTGGTTTGCCTGAGTCTGCGGGCTCAAGACCCTCCTGGGCAACTTGGTGAGACCTCATCTCCACAATAAATCAAAAAAATTAGCCGGGCGTAGTAGCGCGCGCCTGTAGTTCCAGCTACTTGGAAGGTTGAGGCGGAAAGATCGCCAGAGCCCAGCAGGTCGAGGCTGCGGTGGCAGGGAGTGGCCACTGCACTCCAGTTTGGGCAACAGATTGAGAATCCAAGTAAAAAAAAAAGATTTTTGTGATCAGATTCTCACCAGGAGCCCGGGATCATCCACTGGGGGGAGTTGTTTTGATGTATATTGAATTTTGGATAGCTATTTAAGCTGGGAGTGGTGGATTCATGAGTGGGCTACTTCTACTGAAAGATGGCTCAGCCTTTTTTCTTTTCCTTCTCCCAGCAGGAACAAAGAAGAAGAAGGGATGTAGAAATTGATGGTTGGGTGGGGTTTAACACAGTTATGAAGTCAGCCAGGGCATAGATCTTTCTGCTGAGTACATCATGATGCTTTCTGCTCACCAGCCTAGGAAAGTAGATCTGAATAAAGAGAGGAACTGTGCAGTGCCAAAGAGTACTTGATCTGGAGTGAGAAGGCTGGGCAAGAAAGGTAATGCAGAAAAGTTGACCTCAACCCATAATAAAGAAGTGGCAGATCAGTTTATTTATCAAAATAGTATTAATTACCCAACAAACCTTATCAGAGCTTGACTATAGCTAGATACTGTACTTGGCACTTGCCCTCAATTATTTCATATAATCATCACATCGAACCGATCTATGAAAGTAAGGATTATTATCACTGTGATGAAGATGCTTAAGATCAGGGAAGTTAATTAATTTCCAAGGGCACAAAACTGGTAAGTAGGGAAACGAGATTGTATTCCAAGTTAATCTACTTCTCTGCTTGTGCTCAGTACTAGGCACAAAAAGTTTTATAATGTTCTTGTATAACAAAAACAGCCTGGTTTTTGGAGCAAAATTCTAAGTTTTGTCTGAATCCTTGAATCTACAACATTATACTACATGATCTATTTCTGATCCCTTGGTTTAGAAATCCAGAATGCTTGGGAATATAAGTCAGCAAATGGGGATCAGACAGGACTGGGTAAATAGTGAAGTACAGTGAGAAGAGAAGGGTGAAACAAAATGGATAGGGAAGCAAGCCGAGAATAAAAATCTTACGGCTATGACAGAGAATTCACTTTCATAAGCTGTTTTTCCATTCTCTCCCCCCAGCTGATGTGATGACAATCTCATTCCAACTAAATTCTCTTGTGCCGTACCTCTCTGTTTTTCCATCTCATTTTCTCTCACCTATTTTATTTCTGTTCCATTAAATATCGCCTACTTTCCCTCCCTGATCACTTCATTTTCTTCCCAGCCTGTAGATGTTCCCTAAGCACCAAACTGTCTCAAATAGTCTTCTTCCTCTGCTGGGTGACTAATAGGTTTTTGTTGATCTACTGGCCATCTGGGAATCAGAGCAGCCTCTACCCCACACAGGACTCTGGGAGAGTAACTAGCGTGGGTAGTGTGAGGAGGCAGAAAGAAGAAGAGAAAAGAAGAGAGTTCACAGGATATAATAGGAAAATGACAGAAAGAAAGCAAAATGAGAGAAAAATAGAATAAAAAGAAAGCATAAATATAGAAAAGCCGGTATTTCAAAAATAAAAGAAGGATTATAAAACATAAGAATTGTAGAAAGTAAGAAGAGATGGGGGAGGAGGGAAGGGAGTGAAACAGGGAAATAGAATAGAGGCAATTAAAAATAAAGATAAGGGAGAAGAGAAAGAATAAAAAGCTGAGAAGTAGTAAAAAAAATAGGAAAGGAAACAGAGAGAGGGTGGGGAGGAGGGAAGTTAGGCTGAAAGGGATGAAAAAGCAAAATAAAGTAATCAAGCTAGTTGGAAAAGCAGTAAGAGACATAGATAGCCAGCAGAAAGAAATACAGAGAGAAAAGGAAAACAAACCCAGCGGGAAGAAGATAGATGTAGGCAAAACAAGATTGAGAGAGATTCTTAGATAAAATGAGTTTTTTCAAGTTTATCTTTTTCCTTGCCTCTATAAAGACATCATTTCATTTAACAACAAACGTATACATTAAAATAGCTGTAAAACAAGTAATGCCATAGAGCTGTGTTGGGGAGAGAGTGGGGATATTTTTTGGTCAATAATGTCTCTCAGGAGACCCTGAGACTTCATTTAAGCTTTAGGAGCTATGCAAACATTATCATAATAGCTAATATTAATGGAAAATGTACTGTGTGCTCACACAGTGTTTAGTACTTTGCAAATATTATTCCATGTAATTCTTACAACAAGCCTGTGATGTAGTTGCTATCATTATCTTTGGTTGGTAGATGAGAATATGGAGGCTTAAAGGGGTTAAGGCAGCTTGATCAAGGTTGTATAACTTTAGGTCCTGGACAAAGCATCAATCTCAGGTAGTCCACATCCATGCTGATGACCACCAGGAAAAAAAGTCATGGTGTCTGGGAGAAAGGTTCAGAACTGGACAAATTCAAACAGTTTTGGCTGAGTTCTGCTGTGTGCCTGGCACCATGCTAATGGCCAGGGATAATCAGAGGTGAGTAAGACATAATCTTGGCCTCCAAAAGGTAGTGGGACAAGTCTGTGGAGAAGATATGTAAATACATGATTCATATTAGGTTGGAAAAGTGCTTTTCTGAGGTTACAAACTAAATGTTGTGGGAGCAGAAACGTGGAATGGTCCTTCACGAGCAGAGCTTGAAGAACGAGATGTTCTTGGCAAACATTTTGTTTAAAAAACCGAGTAATAAATACTTCAGGCTTTGTGGGCTTCAGATCTCTGTCACAACTACTCAACTCTGACTTTATAGCACCAAAACAGTCACAGACAATATGTGAACAAATAAGCAGTGAGAATGTGTTCCAGAAGGCTTATATTGAGGACAATGAAATTTTAATTTCATGTAGTTTTTCACATGTCACAAAATATTATCTCTAACTGTCTTAGCTCCTGGTTGGTGGGCTGGATTTGGTCTAAGGGCTGTAGCTGGCCCACACCTGCCCTAAGGAGAAAAAAATGAGAGACAGGATTTCCAGAAGACAGAACAATACTCAAAATCAAAGTGGCATAACAAAATTTGGGGTTTTTTGAGAATTACTGTTGTATGCCTCAAGTGTCAGATGTAGCCTAGGGCATTTTTGTGGTGGAACTAGAGATACATGATGAGGCTAGATGATGAAGTCTGTAGAATTCCACATAAGGAGCTTGGATTTATGACATTGGTAGGTGAGTTTTAAGCAGGGTTTTACCATAGCTCAATTTAATCATACTTGCAAAATAAATAAGGCTGAGTGAGGTGGCAGCTCATGCTTGTAATCCCAGCACTTTGGGATGCCAAGGCAGGAGAATTTCTAAAGCCCAGAAGTTCAAGATAAGCCTGGAAAACATAGTGAGACCCCATCTCTACAAAAAGTAAAAAAATTAGCCAGACATGGTGGCACATATCTGTAGTCCAAGCTACTTGAGAGTTTGAGGTGGAAGGATGACCTGAGCTCAGGAGTTTGAGACTGCAGTGAGCTGTGATCTTGCCACTGCACTCTAGCCTGGGTGAAGATGACAGAGTGAGACTATGACTCAGACAAATAAATAAATAATAAAATAAGATACAGTAAATAAATAAGAGGTTGGAAGCTCTAGCAATAATGCAGGAGTATACTTATGAAGGATCCAACTAAAGAAGAGGTAACAGATGTAAAAGCAAGGGAATGTCGTCATTGTTTTTAAGATGGGATTTACTCACTTTGGTAGTTGAATAGTTGAGGAAGAAGTGATGTAAGACTCTTACGATGTCTACCATGGCTTATTTGTTGATTGTGCTTCCGAAGTGAATCAAAAGAGGTAAATATTATAAGGATACTGAGATATTTTACAAAACCAATTAAAAACTATATGTTTATGAATGTATGTGTTTATATACTTTCTAATTACAAAAGTAATATATGCTTATTTTAATTAAGGGAAGGCTTGATATGATAACACCAGTCATACATTTTCAGTGAGTCTACTAAGCATCTCTTCAGTAGCACTTCGAATCTTTGAAAATCTCACCTCTTATGTATGTCAGTCACGAATGGCCTAATTCAGGTATAACCTTTCAGTACCTTTCTCAGACATATATTAGGCATCTTAGGTTTTTGTCCCAGAACTTTTCTGACTGCATAGCAAAGAACACTTTCATGACATGCTCTGTGTGCAACTCTGTGCAACATGGAAGTCATAGAATCAATAACTCAAGGACTAGCTCTTGACCATCTAGAGAAAGAAGTAGATGTATAAATGCTTTCTCCTTCCCTATCAGAGGTACACTGTTCTGAGATGAATTTATAAGCCTCCTCAGAAGTCCTGGTGGGATTGAGTACAAGCTTTTTCCAGTGAAGTTTGGCTCAATAGTGCATTCTTACCGTCCCTTCACATCCTTCTCAAACTCACTTCATTTGTTTCTCTTGCTGTTTTGATAAATTACTGAAAGAAAACTTCTTGCCTATGAGTTTCTTTTTTTAGATATTGTTCTTAGGAAAAATCAGGAAAATAAAGTTGATTAACAATAGGAATTTTTTTTTCTGAGATAATCAGCAAATATAGGTGCCCTTTTTAGCAGGTAACTTCCAAGTGATAATTCCAGGATGCAAATTTCTTCTACCATGTGGCGCTGACAATTTTTCTACATGTCACCCATTCTCTCACATTCCATAGGCAAACATTAAATCACCTAGCCCTCTCCAGTTGTAAGAGGTCCTGGGCAACATAATTTTTGCCTGTTAGTGTTTTCATAGCAAAATTCTACACTGTGGAAAAGGAATCATGTATTTTGCTGAACAGCTAGTCATTTTTACTTTAATGTTCAACATATAAAATTTGTAAAATAAATGAAAGCATATAAAAAAGTTGAAATCACTTATAACCCCTCCATCCAGAGATAGCCAATGTTTCATATTGATGTGTTTCTATCTAACTTTTTTCTATAGTTATATATTTATAAATGTATGTACGTGTGGGTATGCACACATACACACATGTACATACCCACACTTGAATACATATGTATATATTATAAATGTGTGTATGTATATGAATATATGTATATTCACATATATATTATACACACACACATATATATATAAAACTCTGAAGACTCCAGTCATTGAAACTGACCCAACTTACCCAGGGAACTGATGTTTACTTTTCTTTTTCTCTTTTTGTATAAACATAGAAATTGACTCTATTGGTCTTAAAGCTTGAAAAACTTACATTTGTTTTATCTGAGTTCCTATCATCCATCAGGTCTTCCAGGTAGTATCAAGAAATTGACATTTACCAGTTCACCATATCTGTACAATGAAACACAAGGCCCCTTAACTGTCAAAATTGCCTAACCAACCACCTGCTCCTTGTTGACTAATTCTTCTTCCTTATTCCTTCCTAATTTCTCTTTTCCTATATGTAGTTATATTTTTTCCCTGCTGTATAAACCCCTAATTTTAGTCAATTGAGGAGATATGTTTGAACATCTCCCATCTTCTCAGCTGATATCACCTGAATAAAGCCTTCTTTCCTGGCAGTACTTGTCCTGGTGATTTGGCTAGCAATGGGAACTAGTCAAACCGCTAGCATTTCAGTAGATTAATTACACATTTGCATTGCACTTGATTCACCCAATATTTTATTGTATGCATTTTCTCATTTTATTTATATTTTTCTTGAGCTATCAGGAAGATAGGTTTAAGGGTGGCTGATAATGTGAAAAGTAAAGACAAAAATCCAACAATCCCAGAAGCATCTCATAGTCTTGGGGAAGATAAGACTTGGACTCAATTGACGTATGCTCTATTATGCCAAGAGTTAACCCATGGATTCATGGGCTGCTGAAATGTGAAATATGACCACCAAAAATTTTATGTGTCCTTACTCTAGCCACTTGACCTATTTCTTATTCTTTCAGAGCTTAATGAAAATAATTAAGTACTTTTTTGACATTTGATGTTACAGAAATAAAAGACCAATTTATATTTAATGAATAAGTCACCAACTATTTTTACAAGCCCAAAGTCTGTAATATAGCCAAATAGAGAATAGGGAATGAAAGTTCGAGGCAAGGATAATATCCCCACAACAGGAGTCAAACATCTAGCCAGTCACTGGTTTTAGAAGGAGAAGGGTGGTCCTCCATACAGCTAGCACTAACGCACAGAGAAGCATATCTATAGCTAACAATGATCAAATTCCTAAAGATGAATAAACTGTTTTGCTTAAGGCAAACATTTCTTCTTCCTTCCTATACTATTTTAATCAATAACATTTATTTTGTTGTTGTTTATTTATTTATTTTATTATAAAGATGTGGGGTACAATTCAGAGTTAGGTATACAAACATTGGTTATGCAGGTATCCTTGTTGATGAGGTATGTCCCTCCTTCCTCTAGCAGTTTCCCTCAAGTGCCAATCACATTCCCCTTCCCCCTGAAAGTTTCCCACTACTGCCAATCCCTTTCTTATAGTATCATAATTGTTCAAGGTCTGCTTATGAGTGAGAACATATGGCACTCTGTTCTTTGTTTCTGTGATAGATCACTGAGTATGTTCGACTCTAAATCCACCCAAGTTGCTGGGAAGTCCATATGCTTGTCCTTCTTTATGGCTGCATAATATTCCATTGTGATATATGTACCACATTATTTTATCCAGTCCACTTTGATGGGCAACATGGTTGGTTCCATGTTTTTGCTATTGTGAATTCAGCTGCAGCAAACACACGTGTGTAGGTATCTTTTTTGTAGAATGATTTGAGTTACTCTGGGTATATTCCTAATAGGGGAATTGCTGGGTCATATGGAATATCATTTCTAGTTCTTTCAGAAATCGCCACACTGTCTTCCAAAATAGTTGTACAAGTTTGTATTCCCACCAGCAGTGTAGAAACATTCCTTTATCTCTGCATCCTTGCCAGCATCTGTTGTTGTTTGTTTTTTTAATGATGGCTATTCTTACTGGGTTTATATGGTTTCTCAGTGTGGTTTTGATTTGCATTTCTCTGATGATGAGTGAGGCTGAGCACTTTTTCTTGTGTCTGTTGGCTGCCTATTTGTCTTTTTTTGAGAAGAGTAAATTTATGTCTTTTGCCCACTTTTTAATGGGGCTGTTTGCTTTTTTTTTTTTTTTTCCTTTCGGTGCGTTTGCGTTCCTTGTAGATCCTAGATGTTAGGCCTTTTTCAGATATACAGTTGGCAGATATTTTTTCCTGTTCTATGGGCTGTCTCCCTGCTCTCTTGATGGTTTCTTATGCTTTGCAAGAAGCTCGTTAGTTTGATGAGGTTCCACTTGTCTATCTTATTTCTTAAGGTATGGGCATTTAGGTCTCCGAATAGGAATCAGTTGCCAGTCCCCATATCCATAAGGGTGTGTCCTGCATTTTCTAAGATTCTTATAATTTGAGGTTTTACATTTAGGTCATTGATCCAATTAGAGTTAAGTTTTGTGTTTGGTGATAGGTAGGGGTCCTGTTTCAATCTTCTGCATGTGATTAGCCAGTTTTCCCAGCATCATTTAATAAGTAGGCTTTCCTCTCCTCAGTGGTTTTTGTTGGAGGTTTTGACAAAGATGACTGGATGAAAAATTGAGGCTTTGCTTCTGGAATCTCTATCCTGCACCACTGGTCTATATGCCTGTTCTGGTACCAATACCTGGCTGTTTTGATTACTGTAGCCTTATAGCAAAGTTTGAAGTCTGTAAATGTGATACTTCCTGCTTTGTTTCTTTTGCTAAGGATTGTTTTGGATATTCGTGGTCATTTATGTTTCCATACGAATTTCTGTATTGTCATTTTCAGGTCTGAGAAGAATGATATTGGCAACTTAATGGGTATTGTATTGAATCTGTAGATTGCCTTTGGTAGGATGGACATTTTAACAATGTTGATTCTTCGTATTCATGAAAATGGAATATTTTTCCATTTGTTTATGTCTAATTGGGTTTCTTTGAGCAGTGTTTTGTAGTTCTCATTGTAGAGGTCTTTCACTTCTCAGGTTAGGAAGATGCCAAGTTATATCATTTTTGTGTGTGTGTGTATATTATGAATGGGATTGTGTTTTTAATTTGGATCTCTGCCTGCTTGTTGTTGGTGTATAGGAATGCGATTGTCTTTTGCACATTTATTTTGTACCCTGAGACTTTGCCAAAGTCCTTTATCAGTGCAAGCAGGGTTTTGACAGCTTCTCTTGGATTTTCAAAGCATAGGATCATATCATTAGCTATGAGGGATAACTTGACTTCCTCCTTCCTATTTGTATACCCTTGATTTCCTTCTCTTGTCTAACTACCCAAGCTAGGACTTCCTACACAAGGTTGAACAAGAGGGGTGAGAGTGGGCAGCCTTATATTGTCCCAGTTTTCAGGTGAAATGTTTCCAGTTTCTGTTCATTTAGCAAAATGTTAGCTGTGGGTTTATTGTTGTTGGCACTTACTATTTTGAGGTATGTTCCTCCTATACCTAGGTGTTTGAGGGTTTTTATCAAGTAGGGATGCTGGATTGTATCAATAGTTTTTTCTGCAGCTAATTAAATAATCATGTGGTTCTTGTTTTTACATCCGTTGATGCATTTAATTATGCTTATGGTTTTGTGGATGTTGAACCAGCCCTGTATTCTTGCAATGAAACCTACTTGGTCATGGTGGATGATTTTTGAGACGTGTTTTTGGATCCAATTTGCTGCAATCTTGCCGAGGATTTTTGCATCTATGTTCATAAGGAATATTGGCCAGTAGTATTCTTTTTTTGTTGGGTCTTTACCCGGTTTTCATATCAGTGTGATGTTAGTTTCATAAGATTATTTGGGGAGAATTCCATCTTTCTCAATTGCCTAGAATACTTTCAATGGGATAGGTGCCAGTTTCTCCTTGTACATTTTGCAGAATTCTGTTGGAAAGTCATCTGGTCCAGGGATTTTTTTTTTGTAAGTAGTTTTTGTGTGACAGAGTCAATTTCCTGGTTGTTATTAGTCTATTTAGTGAATCAATGTCATCTTGTTTCAACCTGGGTAGGATGTGTGATGTCAGAAAGTCCTCCATTTTATTTAGGTTATCATGTTTGTTTCCATATAGGTGTACATAGTAATCTCTGATAATCTTTTGCATTTCTTCGGGGTCAGTTGTGAGTTGATCTTTTGTATTTCTGATTGTGACTATTTAGGTTTTTTTAAAATCTCTTTCACTTGGTTATTCTAACTAGGGCTCTATCAATCCTGTTAATTCTTTCAAAGAACCAGTTTTTTGCTTTGCTGATGTTTTCTATGATATTTTTGGCTTCTATTCTATTCCTGTATTTGGGCTCTTATTTTAGCAATTTGGATTCTTCTGCTAAAGTTGGGGTTTTGGTGGTCATCTCTTTCCAACTCCCTTAGGTGATTTGTTAGGCTCTCCACTTGTGATCTTTCCATTTTCTTGATGTGTGCTCATTGAGATATGAACTCCCCTCTTAGAACTGTTTTTATGGAATTCCAGAGGTTTTAGTAAGATGTTTCTTCAGTTTCATTTATTTCCAGATACCTTTTAATTTCTGCTTTGATTTCAGTGTTGACCCAGTAGTTGTTCAGCATCATGCTGTTTAGTGTCCATGTCTTTGTTGGCTTTGGGGAAATGTTGTTGGTGTTGATATTTATTTTTATTCCATTGTGGTCTGAGAATGTCATTGCAAGATTTCAACTTTATGGAATTTGTTTATGCTTGATTTATGGCCAAGGATGTGATCAATCTTGGAGTACATTCCATGTAGTGATGAGTAGAATGTATATTCTGTGATTGTTGGGTGGAATAATCTATAAGTATCTATTAAATCCATTTCCTTGAGCATCAAGTTTAGATTCTGAACTTTCTTGTTGATTTTTTTGCCTCAATGATAAATCTAGAGCTGTTAGTGGGGTATTCAAGTCAGCTGCTATAATCGTGTTAGAGTCAATATCTTTTTTTAGTTTACTTAGTAGTTGCTTTATAAATGCTGGTGCTCTTGTGTTGGATGTATATGTGTTTAGGTGGGAAATTTCTTGTTGATGGATTGAACCATTTATCATTATATAGTGTCCTTTTGCATCTTTTAAAATTTTCGATGACTTAAAGGCTGTTTTTTCTGATGTTAAGAACACAATTCCTGCCTTCTTTTGTGATTTATTTGCCTGGAAACTCATTTTTCATCTTGTAACTTTGAGTCTGTGCGCATCCCTTATAGTGAGATGACTCTCCTGGATCCAGCAAATAATTGGTTCATGGTTTCTTATCCAGTTTGCCATTCTATGTCTTTTCAGTGGTCATTTAGTCCATTCACATTCAGGCTGATTATTGAAATATGATTGTTTATCCCTGTCATGAGGTTCTTATAAAGTTTTTTCTTTGTTTGTTTGTTTTCTTTTGTCTTTGGGTTAATGTATGTGTGTGTTTTCAATTTTCTTGTTGTACTGTATTCTCTGTTGATTCTGTACTCTTCTCTTCACTTGGGATCAATGTGGCCATTCTTTTTTTCTTTTTTCTTTCTTCTGTGCTTAATATCTTTTTAAGTGTCCCCTATAGAGCTGGTCTGGAAGCTACATAATGATTTAGGGATTGGGTGTCTGGGAAGGATTTTAATTCTCCATCACTGATGATGCTGAGCTTGGCTGGATAGGAAATTATTGGTTGAAATTGTTTACCTTTGATGACTTTGAATATAGGGCTCCAGTCCCTCTTGCTTGTAGTGTTTCTGCTGATAGGTCTGCTGCTATTCTGATTGATTTTCCCCAGTAGGCATTCTGACCTTTCCCTCTTGCTGCCTTTAGGATTATTTCTTTTGTGCCTACTTTGTGTAGGCGAATTACTATGTGTCTAGGGATTGGTCTTCTCATTTGATGTCTTGTGGGGATTCTCTGTATCTCTTGTGCTTGACTGGTCACCTCTCTGGTGAGATGGGGAAAGTTTTCTTGTATTACCTCCTGGAATACTTGCTCCAAGTTGTTCTCTATTTCCCCTTCTTCTTCTGGGATACCAATCAGGCATAGGTTCAGCCTCTTGATATAGTTGCACATGCTTTATGGGCTTTGTTCTTTTCTTTCTGAGTCTTCTTTCTGTGTTTTTTTATAGATCAGGTTAATTCCACATTCTCGTCTTCATGTTCTGAGATTCTTTCTTCATCTAGATTAATTCTGCTTTCCATGCTTGTCAACTTGTTATTTATTTCCTGAATTACATTTTTTACTGCAAAAATCTCTGTTAACAGGTCTCCTAGTGTTTCATCTTGTCTTTCTTGAGTCATATTCACTCTTTCCGTCCATTCTCTAATCCCTGTCATATTCTGTAGCCAGTTGTTGGTGACTTCCATTGCTTGGGAACCAAGGTCTGATTTTTTCAGGAGTTTTGTCTTTAGTATACTGGAAATTACCTGAAGCCTTCCTTTGATTTTTCCTCATTTGTGACAGAACTCTTGTTTTTCTCTTTAGTTCTATTATTCAGTGTCAGTGGGAGAGGCTTTCCCTTCTGATGTTTTCTCAGTCCTCTATTCCTCCCTAATCCAGGTTCTAGATTTGTTCTATTTTGAAATAGGATGGTGAATGGGAAACTCTGCTGTCTCTTGTAGTTTTTCACATTCAAATAAAATAGGATATGGGCTATTAGGATTCAGAAACTACTTGCAAATTACAATGTTTACTTATTGTTGTATGTGCTCCCTTAGAGCCACTTCTCCCCACCACTCTATATGATGATGCAAAGCAGAAGCCAATGCAAAAAGAAATTGAACCTATACATACACAGACATGCATACACACCCCCAAACAGACTGGAATAACAAAAAGTGAAACAAAACAAACAACAACTACAAAATAACAAGAAAACTAAACACACATACACATGCCTAGCACAAAGTGAATAGAGAAGAGAAACAGAAAGACTGGGGTGGGGGAAGAAAAGAATTCAGGTCGAACTCTCACACATGTATTGACACACACCTTAAACTATAAAAATGAAAATAGAAAAACCAAGAAGATCAAAAGAACAAAAACATACCAATAACAGCATCAAAATTGAAAGATGAACACTCAATCATTCACATACACGCATAAACAGAAAATGACAAATAAAAGAAGAAAGAAACAGTAAAAGAAAAGAAAAAAAATTTAAAGGGGCATGCAGACCAAACCCTCATGTACACATTCTTGCACAAAGAAAATATTTTTAAAACAGATGAACTAAAAGTCAAAAAATTTTTTAAAATTAAAAAAATTGAGAGCAGACTCTATAATGGTTCCTCTAATCAGGACTCCCCTGCAGAGCTACCTCTATCGCTCTCCTCAGTGTCTGAAGCAGGGAAGCAGGAGGAGCAGTGGTGGTGGGTGGGGCTGCAGTCCTCCCCTCCTACTCTTGAATGGTCAGGGAGATCTCTTCTGGTTGGGAGGTGCATGATTGTCTCTTCCCTAGCTATGTACTCGTGAGGGGTGCCCCAGCCAGCCCTATCCAGGAATGGGGTTCTCCTATTGCATCTAGCTTCCGTGCTCCACCTGGATTTGTCCCTCTCAGTCATGGCCAAGCTGTGTGGGTCTAACATTCAGAGGATTGCAGGGGAGGAGGGGGTTTGGGTCAGCCCCGGACTCACCACTGATCTCTTTGGAGTTCCTCCTTGTCCTTTTCTGGCCACACCCTTTGTCCCAAACTGGATCTGGGAAGGAGGTGGGGTGCCTGGAACTCAGAACTCATCAGGTCCCACCGAAGTTTGTGCTTTCAGGATATCCCTTCTAGATCATGATCAATCCCTGAGTAGTTGATCCATCAGTCACAGAGACTGGGTCTGTTGCTCCATTGTGAGCAAGTCGGAGCACCTTCCTGCCCCACCTTCAAGATGGTGGTGGGGTGCCTCTCTTGTCCTTTTCCAAGGGACTTTGCTTCTGGACTCCCTCCACAGTCTCTGCTGCCAGTGCTCCTCCAGGTGCTAAAGTGGTGAGGCAAAACTAGGAGTCAGCAGTCTCTCCTGCTGCAATGGTGAGGGAGAGCCTGGGGTGATAGTTTCTCCCTGCCACTTTTTCACAGGAAAACTTTTGTCTGTTTTAAAAAAAATAATGGCACTTGGTTCCTGTGACCTGTGAAGAGCCAGGGATGAAGCAGAGAAGCTGCAGCACCAGCTCTTGCACCAGGGGCCTGGCTGCTTGCTCACAAGCAACCACTTAGACAGTCTCTCCCGGCATTTTCTTCCCAGGGAGGGTTTGTTGATTACAAAAGAAAGAAAGAAAAAGAAAATGGTACTTGGTTTCTGCTCCCAGGAATCGCTAGACGGCATCACCAGTCACTGCACCAAGAGAGCCTTGGCTGGTGGCTGCCTAGTCCTCATTCAGTCAGCCACGTACATACCTACTCACTCACCAGTATGTACACAAAAGTTTCCACACACACACTCACTAACTTGGGGACTTGCATAGTCTGACTGGCTCAGCTGCCATTTTCCTGGCCTTTATGTCAATAAAATTTAAATATTAAAATTCTTTCTACTGCACGGGTTCGAGACCAGCCCAGGCAACTTGACAAGATTTCGTCTCTACAATAAATCAAAAATACTCATTGTAGCACATACTTGTAGTTCTGGCTACTTGGAAGGCTGAGGCGGAAGGATCATGAGAGCCCTGCAGGTTGTCACTGGGGTGGTGGTGAGCATGCCACTGCACTCCATCCTGGGCAACGGAGTGAGACTACAGCTCAGAAAAAAAAAGCACAAAACAAATTATTTCCACTGAATTATATCTCAAACTCAAGTAGAGTCAGTCCAATTCGAAGGCTTTATGTGATCTATCCCATTTACCCCAAGTTGTTATGTAAGTAAAGCTGTTATGTAAGTTCTTTACTCTGAAATAATGGCCCCAAAAGAAACCTTCTATCACTGTTCCACCAGAGAGCAGTGTAGATAAAGAATCATGGGTGTTTCAAGGAATAAATTATTACTTCTATTAGGGACATGTTAGATGAGAAAATGTTCAAGATGAGCTTCCTGAAGGAAGCAGAATCTACTCCACAAGGTTGAAAGGCCCAATTAATGTGTAATTATCTTAAAATATATTAGATAGCTAAAAATTTGCACCAGAGTTAATCAGACTGGACTGAATACCAAGTCTCATACTTACTATGAAGGTGACCTTGGCAAAGTCCTTTAACTTTCTGCATTTGCTTTAAAATAATGCTAATCACATGAAGTTATACTGGAGTTACTGTGAGATTTGCATGTAATAAAGCATGTAAATTATCTTGTATAGCATTTGGCCCATGGCAAGTGCTCTATACATATTATCCAATTTTGCAAAGTGCTAAATAAATGCTGAGTGGCATTTGCAAAATTGTTTCATATCCTGAAACACCTGGGAATTTAACATTTACTTTAACATTTTTGAAGACATTGACAATTTTTCTAAAATGTTACATAGAAAAATAAAATTTTCACAAAGATCTAAGTCAATTTTGCAAAAGAAGACCAAAAAGAGAAAATCATTCTTATTAGCCATGAGAATATGACAAAATCATCGTAATAAAAAGTGGTGAATTTAATGGCAATGAACAAATAGTCAGTGGGAAATAAAGATTCATGATAAAGAGTATGAAGATCTTAAAACCTGACCCACTATAATTGGAAACTTAGTATATGTTCGAGATAGCAAATACAAATCAATGAGAAGATAAATTATTTAAGAGATGGTGCTGGAAGAGCAGGATCTGGGGGCAAATAATATGGGGGGCAAATAATGTTAAACCTCTGCCTTTCCAAGGATGAACTGGCTCTGTGTGTGTGTGTGTGTGTGTGTGTGTGTGTGTGTATTCAAACCAATAGATTCCAACGTCAGACAGGTATAACCTTTAGCTAAAGAGATTATTTTAAAATATGACTCCAGATTTAGAAACTATTAAGATTTCAAGAACAGTATGAATTTTTAAATATCAAAATTATAGTTTTTGATTCAAAAATGACACCATAGATAAGGCTAAGAGAGAAACTATCTTTTGGTCCATGGCATTTGCAATGACAAAATAAGACAAGAAAAATATCAACTGTAGAGGAAGAGGTATATCAGCAATATGGTGAATTAGGAGGTCTCAACACTCATCTCACCATAAAAACAACAAACAGGGGAGAGGCAAGATGGTCACAGCATAGGTGAACTGGTGAGATTCTCTGAATGGACCAGGACTGCATACTGCTGAATAGACAGACTGTAAAGCAGAGGGAAAAGTGAACAAAGCCAGAAGACCCTCATAAGGAAGAACAGGTAATTGCAGAAGAGAAATAAAAGAAACCCCACCTTCCCTCAAAAACAGAATTGAAGAGCGGGAGGGAAAGGGGGAGAGGGAGAAAAATCTACAGAAATGAAGAAAAA
>NW_007252782.1:206729-208104 GCF_000164805.1 Carlito syrichta | reverse complement strand
AAGATACCACAATCAAGTGGGATTTATCCCAAGAATGCAAGGATGATTTAACATATACAAATTAATAAATGTGATACATCACATCAACAGAATAAAGGACAAAAACCATCTCATCATTTCAATAACTGCAGAGAAATCTTTTTATAAAATTCAACATCCCTTCATGGTAAAAACTCTCATTAGATTAGGTAAAGAATGAAACTGGGGGCAAGATGGCAATGGCATAGGTGAACTGGTGAGATTCTCTGAACGGACCAAGACTGCATACTGATGAATAGACAGACTGTAAAGCAGAGGGAAAAGTGAACAAAGCCAGAAGACCCTCATAAGGAAGAACAGGTCATTGCAGAAGAGAAATTAAAACAACCCCACCTTCCCTCAAAAACAGAATTGAAGAGCGGGAGGGAAAGGGGGAGAGGGAGAAAAATCTACAGAAATGAAGAAAAACCAAAAGAAGAGTATGGGTCTCTCCCACACGCCTGGGAGAGCAGACACTGAGAAAACTGACTTTGGAATGCAAACAATGAAAAGCCCCCAGAATGAAGGGTCTCAAACTGCAAATGTAGATATCAAAACAATAATAGAGAGATTAAAAAGAATTGAGGAGGCACAAGAAGAAACTAGGAAGGAGCTGATATCTGAGATGACAGTAATAAAGAATACTGTGAATGAAATAAAAAACAAATTGATAAGCATGGAAAGCAGAATTACCCAAGCAGAAGAAAGAATCTCAGAGCTTGAGGACCAAAATATAGAAATAACCCAAACTCTTAAAAACACAGAAAATAAGCTCAAAAAGACAGAACAAAACCTTCAAGAGATGAGTGACTACCTCAAGAGGCCTAACCTAAGAATAATAGGACTCCCTGAGGCAGAAAGAGAAACAGAGACCACATTGGAACAAACTTGCCATGAGATCATTCAAGAAAACTTCCCTTATCCAATCAGTGATGCAAAAATTCAATCACAAGAGATTCAGAGAACCCCTGCAAGACAAAAAATGAGAAGACCAATTCCTAGACACATAATAATTTGCCTAAATAAAGTAGGCACAAAAGAAAAAAATCCTAAAGGCAGCAAGAGAAAAAGGCCAGATCACCTACCATGGAAGACTGATCAGAACAGCAGCAGATTTATCTGCAGAAACCCTGCAGGCTAGGAGAGCTTGGAGCCCTATCTTCAAAGTCCTAAAAGATAAACAATTTCAACCAAGAATAACCTACCTGCCCAAGCTAAGCTTCATCAGTGAGGGAGAATTAAAATCTTTCCCAGATATCCAATCCCTAAGAACTTATGCTGCCACCAAACCATCTCTACATGAAACACTTAAGAAAGTACTAAACACAGAAGAAAAGGAAAAAAGAACAACGTCCGT